>NW_017672382.1:39568-134857 GCF_001879085.1 Nicotiana attenuata
AGCTTGACCAATGCCCCAGCGGCGTTTATGGACTTGATAAACAGGGTGTTCAGACCTTATATTGATTCCTTTGTTATCGTTTTCATTGATGACATCTTGATATACTCACGTAGCCTGGGGGAGCACGAGCAACATTTGAGAGTAGTGCTTCAGACCTTTGCGAGAGCAGAAGCTATGTGCTAAGTTCTCCAAGTGTGAGTTTTGGCTAGAGTCAGTGGAATTCTTGGGGCATATTATATCAGGAGAGGGTATTAAGGTGGATCCCAAGAAGATTGAATTGGCCACATCCTACTTCAGTGACCGAGATCAGGAGTTTCCTGGGGTTAGCAGGTTACTATCGGCGATTCGTGTAGGGCTTTTCATCTATTGCATCACCTCTGACCAGATTGACCCAGAAGGGTGCTCCTTTTCGTTGGTCCGATGATTGTGAGGCGAGCTTTCAGAGGCTCAAGACAGCTTTGACTACGGCACCAGTTCTTGTGTTGCCTTCCGGTTCAGGGATGTATACGGTATATTATGATGCTTCACGCGTTGGTTTGGATTGTGTATTGATGCAGGAGGGGCGAGTTATTGCATATGCTTCACGCCAGCTAAAGATTCATGAGAATAATTATCCTGTGCACGATCTAGAGTTGGCAGCGATTGTTCATGCTCTTAAGATATGGAGGCATTATTTGTATGGGGCGTCATGTGAGGTGTACACTGATCATCGCAGCTTACAACATTTGTTCAAGCAGAGGGATCTCAATTTGAGGCAGCGTAGATGGCTTGAGTTTTTGAAGGATTATGACATCACCATTCTTTATCATCCGGGCAAGGCAAATGTGGTCGCGGATGCCTTAAGCAGGAAAGCAGAGAGTATAGGTAGCTTGGCATTTGTTTCAGTAGAGGAGAGGCCACCAGCCTTGGACATTCGGTCCTTAGCTAACAGACTTGTGAGGTTGGACATTTCAGAGCCCAGCTGAGTCTTTGCGTGTGTTGTTGCTCAGTCTTCATTATCGGGGGAGATCAAGGCCCGGCAGTTTGATGATCCGCATCTGGCAGTTCTCAGAGAAACAGTGCTACGGGGTAGTGCCAAGGAGGTTTCTATTGGCGAGGATGGTGTCTTGCGACTCAAGAGTCGCCAATGTGTTCCTAATGTTGATGGCTTGAGGGAGAGGATTCTAGAAGAGGCACATAGTTCGCGGTATTCTATTCACCCAGGTGCTACGAAGATGTATTGTGACTTGAGGCAGCATTATTGGTGGCGGAGGATGAAGAAAGACATAGTCGAGTATGTGGCTAGATGCTTGAATTGCCAGCAGGTTAAGTGTGAACACCAGAGGCCAGGTGGCCTACTTCCGCAGATGCCTATCCCTGAGTGGAAATGGGAACGCATTACTATGTTGACGGCTCGAGAAAGATGATCTCCGGAAAGGTTTAAAGTTAGTAGCGAATTGTGGGTTCAAGTGCTACGAAGATAGATTTTATTAAGGCAACAACTGAGCAGCAAAGGATGAGGAAAGACATGTGGGGAGTGTCAGGCGGTGGTTAAAATTTCTAGAAGGCCAGGTATAAGAAGCAAAGGTCGAGTGGTCGATTAGAGGGGTGAGTTCCGCCAGAGCGGGAGAGTGGCGGATTTGCATATAGGCTTTGTGCTAGGATGACTACGCACCTTAAGGAGAGTTTGGAACGACTTGGAATTTTTTTTGTGATTGACGATTGGGGTCTACGGATTTAATTTGAAGTATTGGGCTATTATGCGGCAGGAGATTTGATATAACGGAAAGGGGCTACTTGAAATGAAGAAGGATACAACATAACTTTGAATTGGAAGGATGTTGCCGCATATTTAATTGATGTCCACGAGGGGTGAATGGACTTGTGCAGCTAGAGAGTGAGCTTGGATTCAGGATTTATGCCTTGTATAGGGGCGGGTTTCAAGGGATGTGATTCTGCCGGGTGCTTCGTCGAGAGGGTATTCATGTGCTAGAAGATTCATGGAGTTGATTATATTCGGGTCCAAGTCAGAGCGGGTGGCTCTCAACAACGGTCCTAGTGGATTCAAAGGGGCAAGGCGTGGTGCCTAATAATTTCGAGCCTATAGGTACAGTTAAGAATCAAGCTTTGTAACAGCTTATGAGAAGAGGCACAAAATGTTCTATGATGTTTTGACTCGCAGTGTAGCATTTAGGAGATATGAAATGGTTTGTGGGATTGAGACAGCATGGTCTCGTGATTCAAGGTCACTCGGGATGAGTGCGGATGGAGTGTGTTATGTGTTTAACGGAGTCATTATTATTTTGAGGCAATCAAGAATTAATTTGGAAGAAGATAGATTGGTTAGCCATAGTTGAATTGGCATATTGGTGGTAGTGATCATTTCCTTCAACGTGATCAAGTTATGCAAGTGATTCGTGACGGCACGTGTGAGGCTTGTCGACCGCCGTAATTAATGTTATTCAGAAGTATTCCACTATTATGGCCTGTCATGTGTAGGCGGGTCCCGGAAGGGCTATGGTGGCTTAGATCACTACTTAGAGATTTGCATATTCTACGGTTATACGAATTCACCTGTGTGTTGCTATAGTTCTCTGAAGTGAGTTAAGTGAAAAGTTGTATATGATGAAGTATTAGTCTATTAGTGTTTACGGAGTTATGATAAAAATCGTGTTCTATCGTATATTGGCATGTTGGTGCAGTGTGTGGTATAGAATTTGAAGTGAGGATCAAGGTTTCAGTTCGGTATTGACAAGGATGTCGCGAGCTCGGATGAGCAGTAAGGAAGTTTCGATGTTTAAAGTAAGTGGGTATCGTCTTCAGTGTTGAAAAGGGCCTTGCATCCTGGCTATGGATTCTTGAATGCTTCCTCAGCGTTAGTGCGGCTGGTGGTATGGATACGCATATTTGTTGTCTGTTACAGAAGGTCGTGGGAGCGTGCCCCACGGGAAGATTGTATAGGTGTGGCATGTATTCACTTGGTTGATTTAAGATTTAAACCAAGTATGAAGGCGGTGGTGATATTATTAATTTGAGAATTTATGGTTGGAGGGCACTCGACTTATTGGGTTGTGGACCGTGGAGGATTTGCCCCGGTTATGATGGTAGTTCTCGTGTGTTATGTGAAAAAGGGAGTTATTATGGACCTTCGAAAGGTTATTAGCCTAGTTCAGTGTGATCAGAATCAGCTTGAGGTCTGTGGATGGATCTAAATGTGAATATGGGCTCTATATCAGGCCAGATGTGTTCATTTCAGCAATGCGCTCCTTTGGACAAGTAGTCGGGGTACTATTTCGTTGTCAGCTATTTCATGTAATGATATATTGCACCGTATGAGTTGTGAGGCGGCTTGATGAGTTTCTTATGTGTTGAGGTTCCGCGTAGAGATGATGTTATGTGAGCAGGATGGCTCTCGAGATTCAGACCGTATATCGCACCTTAGTTGTGTTTGGGTTTTGTAGCCTATGACACTATATGTCTCCCCAGGGATGGTATTATGCACTTAGCGTGCTTGTGACCGATATTCGGAATTTTTGTTATAATGAGCAGTTTAGCTCGACGTATATCTCCTTATGTGAATTCTATGTGTGGATCGGGTGGCACGCCGCCATGGGTATGTTATTTGGATCGGGTTGCACGCCACAACAGTGGGATATTGAGTACAGTTTTCTATATGCTATTTTTGTATGCCTTGCTTCCTATTTTCTAAGGTAAGTTCATATTAGTGCGTGAGTTGAGTAGTTCCTTCTAGAGTTTGTTTTCTTTTTGTCGCGTTCGAGTTCATAGCCTATTGGCACATTGTGGCATCTTATGAGACTTTTGATCATGTCCGGGGTGGCTTATTGCCTGAGCGGTTCGTACTAGGTGAGATGAGATCATTGGATTTAGGATCAGTGCAATCTGATTATATGAAGTATATTAAGGAGCTAAGACCATTATTTGGTTCAGAATGAGGTGATGGTTCTTATCAGGAGTATAGGCCCAATGATTTGTTGATTTGGCAGTTGGGTATGAATTTCTACACACCTCTTCCGTCTTGGCGGTATTGTATGAGTTAGAGGAAGACCTATGTAGGTCATGAGGTGCAATGGGAGCATCAGATTCGTGGAATTTCGACTAATTTGATCAGAGAATGTTATTGTGGTCCTGTGAGTAAAGTGGTGCAAGGTATGAAGTCAGCTAAGGTATGCAGTCATGTTTTGGTACCGCGGGTAGTTATTGATACGGTGAGCGTATGTTGGAACAGGCCTGGCAGAGAATTCTGGATGTAGGAATTGGGCTCTAAGGCTTTTTTTTTTGCTTAAGTGAAAAAGGATATCTTCAGATTGATCGAGCTAGGGTACCCAGCCGAGTTGTGGTAGCACGGGTAGGTACTCGAGGTGTTAAATAGTGATTTCGGACAACCCCGACACAGTTCTTAGCATGTTCGAGGACTAACGTATGTTTAAGTGGGAGAGGATGTAACGACCCGATCGGTCGTTTTGAGCTCTAGCGCGTCGCTCAGTAGTTTGGGTCATGAGCAGCTTCACTTCAGGTATGTCTCTATCGTTCGAGGACGAACGAATGTTTAAGTGTAGGAGGATGTGACGACCCGGCCGGTCGTCTTAAGAATTAATGCCCCGATCCCCTATTAACTGTTTTCCCTAGGTTTATTTCTGCTATTTTGATTTGCCGGGACGTTCGGTTTTGAGTTTCGGAGAGTTTTGGGACACTTAGTCCCCAAATGAGAGCTTAAGTCTTGGAAATTTGACCATAGTCGGAACAATGTGAAGACGGCCTTGGAATGGAAATTCGATGGTTCCGTTAGCTCCGTTGGGTGATTTCGGGCTTAGGGGCGTGTCCGGAGTGTGTTTTGGAGGTCCGTAGCTAATTTAGGCTTGAAATGCCAAAAGGTCAAATTTTGAAGTTTCCGGTTCGATAGTGAGATTTTGATTCGAGGGTCGAAATGGAATTCCGGAAGTTGGAGTAGCTCCGTAGTGTTGAATGTGACGTGTGTGCAAAATTTCAGGTCGTTCGGATGAGGTTTGATAGACTTTTGATCAAAAGCGGAATTCAGAAGATTTTAGAAACTTAGGCTTGAATCCGAGGTGTTTTGGTTGATTTGATGTTGTTTGAGGTGTTTTGATGATTGGAACAAGTTTGAATAAGGTATTAGGATATGTTTGTGCTTTTGGTTGAGGTCCTGGGGGCCTCGGGTGAGTTTCGGGTGCCTAATGGAAGTTGAATGTGGACTTGGGAAGATTTTTATTGCTGGTATCTGTCATAACCGCACCTGCGGTTTGGGTTCCGCAGGTGCGGAGCCACAAAAGCAGCTATTACATCACAGAAGCGGAAAAAGGGAGGGCCAGCATAGACCGTAGAAGCGGACGCCCCATCGCACAAGCGCGTCCGCAGAAGCAGACTCTTTGTCCGCAGATGCGAAAACTGCCGCAGAAGCGAGATCCCTTCTCGCACCTGCGGGACCGCAGGAGCGGCTCATCTGGTCGCAGGTGGGAAACTTGCTGGACAGAATGTTTTAAGTTCTAAAAATGGGACTTTGTCCCATTTTCCATTTTTACCAATTTGGAGCTCGGGGAGAGGCGATTTTCGGGAGATTTTTGAGAAAAACAATGGGGTAAGTGTTCTTAACTTAATTTTGGTTAAATTATTCAAATCTATTACTAGTTTTGGCATTAAATCTGTGAATTTAGTTGGAAGAGTTTCAAAAACCCTCTCGGATAGATTTGAGTATTTGAGGGTCAAAATATTATGGGATTTGGATAATTTTGGTATGGTTAGACTCGTGATAGTGCGAGGCTTCTGAAAACATAAATTTTAGCCGATTCCGAGACGTGGGCCCGGGGGCGTTTTGGTTATTTTACCTAATTTCGCGTATTAGCTTAGAATTTAATTGTGGAATCAGTTACTTGAGGTGTTATTTACATTATGAAATTGAATTGAATAGATTGGGGCCATTTGGAGTCGAATACTCGTGGCAAGAACGTGATCTCGGGTTGATTTTAAGTCGGATCGAGGTAAGTGGCTTGTCTAACCTTGTGTGGGGTACCTTCCCCTTAGGTTTGATATATTTGGTAATTGAAATGCCTTGTACGTGAGGTGACGAGTGCGTACTTGTGCAAATTGTTGGGAATTCGGTTTTCTTTAAGTACTTATTAGTATGTTTCTTCTCCTGCTTTTATTACTTGTACTATTAAGCCTGTCGTTAGCTTAGGAAAGCATGTCTAAGTGATTTTATTGCTTTAATTGTTCAAATCTGTTTACCTGAACTCAGTGCAGCATGCTAGGCTAGAATTATTTGTTGCCTTAATATGAAGTTTCCCTTCTCTGAAGATTTTCTTGCTGCTACTGTGTATTTATATTGGGACTATGGATGTGGGATTCCGGTAGCTCCCCCTTATCTGTTTACTTTGGGACTACGGGTTAGATTCCCGGTAGATCCCCCCTGTACATTTACTTTGGGATTACGGGTTAGATTCCCGATAGATCCCCCTGCACATTTACTTTGGGACTACGGGTTAGCTTCCCGGTAGATCCCCCTGCACAGTTATATGGAACTACGGGAATGCACCCGGTAGATTCCCCCAGTATTGGGTATTTATATTTGGGGACTACGGATCGGGATTCCGATAGATCCCCAGCGCATTGATTGGACTACAGGACGGTATCCCGGGAGATCCTTCGGACACATATATGGTGGACTACGGGACGGTATCTCGGGAGATCCACTGGACAGTTGTAATTGGGACTACAGGACGGTATCCTGGAAGGTGCCCCGGTTGTTATCTCTGTGTTGAGCTGTACTCTTTCCATGGTTTGTTTGTCTCTGTTCTAGTTGTTGTTGTTCTTCGTTTTCTATGTTATTTCTTACTGTTGCACTTACTTATACTGTTTATTTCACACTGTTAACCCTTATATTTTATTTAACCTCAGTAGGGCTTTGACCTTCCTCGTCACTACCCGACCGAGGTTAGGCTTGGCACTTACTGAGTACCGCTGTGGTATACTCATGCCCCTTCTGCACATGTTTTTCATGTGCAGATCCAGGTACTTTCGCTTAGTCTTATCATCCTGGAGGCGAGGCGCTTCTGTAGAGACTTCAAGGTATATCTGCCGCGTCCGCAGACCGAGGAGTCCCTTTCTATTCTCGCTTTTAAGTATTAGCCCTTCTGCATTTCTTTTCTTTGTTAGACAATCTGGAGTTAGAGCTATTTAGTACTTCTTAGCTTGTCATTCATGGGTTTCTGGGTCTTGGATTTATGTGTTAGTTTTGAGAGTTAAATATGGTGTATGCCGAGCGGCACATTTATACACTGGTTATTTCTTATTTCTGTTTTAAATTGTTTTACTTCCGCAAACTTTGATTTCTTTTCCGCAATTTAGGCTTACCTAGTCATAGAGACTAGGTGCCGTCACGATGGTTCACGAAGGGCGAACCGGGGTCGTGACAGAAGTTTTATCAAATGAACTAAAAAACTTAAGCATGTTTAGTCTAAAGTTTTAGCAAATGAACTAAATAACTTCAGCATGTTTAGACTGAAGTTTTGGATAAAACTCATGACAAAACTATGGACTGCAGGATATATACTTCAGCATGCATTAGCATGATGTTTTAACTTAAATGTGAAACGACTTCATGCTGTATTAGCATGAAGTTTTAGCTTCAACATGAAACAACTTCATGCTACATCTTCAACGTGAAACAACTTCACGCAAGTGTGATTCTAAGATGAACCTGGATAAGTTTCTAATTTTTTGATAAAGCTGCTAAGAGGAGAGGAGGAGATCTTTTTTCACAAATGAGGTTGCAGATCACGCGATTAATACGCGATGCAGGTTTTATATCTTTTGTTAGGTGTATAATTGTCATATTATTACGGATTTTTTATCAGTTGGCTACCAAATCAATAATTTTTAAAAATTCGGTACAGGTTAAAAGGTGGCAAAAATATAGCGTATGGTTGCAAATACCCCTTTTATATGCGTTTGATGGGTATACTTTGGGTCTACTACAAATGTTCAATCCAAACACAATCTATTTAATGTATCTAAATAAAAAGGAAAAAACTACGCTGACACATCAAACATATATATTGTAGTTACCATTTGTAGCTATACTTTCAAGAAATTTACCATTCGTAGTTATATTTAAATTTTATAGCATATCCATGAACAAGAGATCAATTATTTTTAATTGATACAATAGAGCAACAAGCTCTCATAACTGAGTTGGTTAGAGCACCGCTTAGTAAGCGAAGGCTCGCATAGCTCAGTTGGTTAGAGTGGCTCGCATATGGAACGACTCGACCGGTTGTTTTGAGAGTATTAGCCCCAATCCCTTATTTTCCGCTTATGTGACTTTCCGGGAGGTTTTGTTTTTGGTTTCAGAGTGGTTTGGGACACTTAGCCCTTAAAACGGAAGCTTAAGTTCTAGGACTTTGACCATAGTTGGAACTGTGTGAAGATGACTATGGAATGGAGTTTCATCGATTCCGTTAGCTCCGTTGGGTGATTTTGGACTTAGAAGCGTGTCCAGATTGTGAATTGGAGGTCTGTAGCTAAATTAGTCTTGAAATGGCGAAAGTTGATTTTTTGAGAAGTTTGACCGAAAGTGGACTTTTTGATATCAGGGTCGGATTTCGATTTCAAAAGTTGGAGTAGGTCCGTAATGTCAATTATGACTTGTCTGCAAAATTTGGGGTCAATCGGACGTGATTGGTTAGGTTCGACATCGGTTGTAGAAGTTTGAAGTTTGAAGTTCATTTAGTTTGAGTTGGAGTATGATTCATGTTTTTAGCGGTATTTGATGTGATTTGAAGGCTCGACTAAGTTCGTATGATATTTTAGGACTTGTTGGTATATTTGGTTGAGGTCCTGGGGGCCTCAGGTGGATTCCGGGAGGTTAACGGACTAGAATTGGACTTGTGAGAATTACTAAAGTGCGCATCAGCTAGTGTAATCGCACATGCAGAGTCCCCGTCGCAGGTGCGAGCTGTGGGGCGCATGTGCGGTATGGAAGGAAAAGGCCAGAGATCGCAGGTGAGAAGGGATAGCCGCATCTGCGCATCCGCAGATGCGGAGAGGTGACCGCAGAAGCGGATAAGGTGGACCTGGGGCAGGGTCACAGAAGCGGAAGGTTCTCAGCAGAAGCGGGCCCACAGGTGCGAGCCCTGGTCTGCAGAAGCGGAATTTTGAACCTTAAGTAAACTCCAGGTGTGGAGTCTTTGCCGCAAAAGCGGTACCGCAGAAGCAGAAATTTGACCGCAGGTGCGGTTTGACTGGGCAGAAAAGGCTAAGTTCGAGGGTTTTATCCCATTTTTACTTTGGGACTTCAAAAGCTCGGATTTGGGCGATAATTTGAAGTATTTTCATAGGGATCTATTGGGTAACGATTCTTAACTCATTTATGGTTATATTCCACTAATCTATAGTTGATTTCATCATTTAATTAAGGAATTGGGTTGAGAAATTTGGGGAAAAAGTTGGAAAGTTCTTCAACTAAATTTTTGAGTTTTAGTTGCGATTTTGATATCAGATTTGGATAATTTTGGTACGAGTGAACTCGTGGATGAATGAGTGTTCGTATTTTGTGACTTTTACTCGATTCCAAGACGTGGGTCTGGGTCAACTTTTGGGGGCGCATTTCTAATTTCTTGCTAATGTCCTAATTTCATTGATTATATTAGTTTCTTATAGTTATATTTATGGTATGAAATAACTTTTGGCCAGATTTGGGCCATGCGGAGTCGAAAAATCGAGGAAAGGGCATTCTTATTGATTGATTGAGCTTGGTTCGAGATAAGTGGCATATCTAATCTTGTGTGGGGGAAATCCCCTTAGGGTTTGGTACTATTGTGTACTTCTACGATATGTGAGTTCCGTGTACGAAAGGTGACGAGCACGTACACGGGCTAATTATTGAAAAATCCGGTTTTTATGTAGTAACCTGTTTCATCATAATTGAGTTATACCAGCATGTGTAGTCATCCTGTTTAGCCTAACATCGTATGTCTACGTATCTTAAGTGCTTATTTGAACTCTCTGCAGCATGCTTAGTTGATTTCCTATTTTTCCTTGATCTGTATCAGTCTTAATTGTAGAATTCTTGCTGTTAATTGTTGTATTCATCGGTTTCGAGCTGTGTGTTTACTTTTGGGACTACGCGGCGATACCTCGGGAGATCCCACTGCATATTTACTTTTGGGACTACGAGGTGGTACCTCGGGAGATCCCCCTGCACATTTACTTTTGAGAACTACGAGGCAGTACCTCGGGAGATCTCCTTGCATATTTACTTTTGGGACTACGAGATGGTATCTCGGGAGCGCCCCTAGTGTTTATCCCTGTGTGTTGTACTGCTATTTTCCTGTGATTTTCTTTTGTTAAATTTCCAGTCTCTTATTACATTGCTATATTCTTCTGCCTTATTTATTATATACCAGTAGTGCCTTGACCTGACCTCGTCACTACTCAACCGAGGTTAGGCTTGGAACTTATTGGGTACCGTTGTGGTGTACTCATGCTACTCTTCTGCACATATTTTTGTGTGCAGATCCAGGTACTTCTTATCAGCGTCAGTATCAGTGAGCAGTGAGATTGTGGAGACTTCAAGGTATATCTGCCCGCATCCGCAGACCTCGGAGTCCCCTTCTATTTCCTCCAATGTCGTTTACCTTTCTGTACTTTCTTAGACTCTGGTGTATAGAGATACTTAGTTTTTCTTCTGTAGCTTATGACTTATGGCTACCGGATTTTGAGAAAATTAATTATGCCCGAGTGTTGGTTATTGTGCATATCGAGCTGCATTTTTATCATTATATAGTTATCAGTTGCAGTCTAGTTGTTAAATTATGTTTTCATTTCTGTTATTCCGCAAATTGTTAGGCTTACCTAGTCGTAGAGACTAGGTGCCGTCACGACATCTTACGGAGGAAGATTTGGGTCGTGACAGAATAGCTCAGTTTGTTAGAGCGTCCAATTAGTAAAGCAAAGGTCTTGAGTTCGATTCTCAACAAGAGCATTCTATTTTCTATGTTTTTGTATTTCGCCTGGGTTGTATTGTTGCGTGAATGAATACAGTGATATATGTTATATCATTTATATACACCTCTATACATAGTCTACATGTTATATCCTTTGTATATACCCATATATTTCACCTTGGTTGTATTTATTGTGCGATAGAATATAGGTTGTATTCATTGCGCGTGTGAATACAAGTGACACAAGCTAATAATATTAAACAATAGTTATGAAAGGTAATATGCAAACTATAGTTACTAGTCTCTAAACTACAGTGTATTAAAAAATTTCTTAACAAAAATTATGAAAACTTTAAGTGGGCGTTTGACATAAGAATTGTAAATTCCAAAAAAGGGTGAAAAAAAATTTCAAGTGAAAATGGTATTTGAAATTTAGAGTTGTGTTCGAACATGAATAGAATTTTGGGTTATTTTTGAAGTTTAGTGAGTGATTTGACTGAAAATTTTAAAAAATAGCTTTTTGGAGTTTTTCAAATTTTCGAAAATTTCCAAAATGCATCTTCGAGTGAAAATTGAAAATTTTATAAACAAACGCTGATTTCGGAAAAAAAATAAAAATTTTTGAAAAAAAGAAAAAACTTTCTTATGTCCAAACGGGCTCTAAGTGTCTTCATTTTTATTCAACCAAAAAAAAAAGAAAGAATCTTTCTTTCCTGAAACATTGGATAAGTTAGAAACGTGCATCATCCAACTCTTTTCACCCCACAAGTGAAAAGCCTACTCATCTCTTCACTTTTATATGTGCTTTTGGATATTATGTGGAGGCCGGAACCAAAATGTGATTCTTTTGGACTCAAAGAACAAAAATATGTAGAAAAAAAACTTAGATACCAAAATATATATAGCGTTTTTAGGAACCACAATATAGTTTAACGACCGTTTGGCCAGTTAAGTATAGCGTAGTCCTAACTGTCCCCCTCCCCCCCTCCCCACACCCCATTTTTAAATCCAAAAAGCTTGAGTGGAGCCCACCCGCTCACAAAAAGTAAAGATTCTCGTTCCTACGTGCTAGCTAAAGCGTTATCTCGGACATTGTTGCTTGTTTCGGCTCCAAATCACAAAACTTCAACTTTCTAAAACCTTAAATCGAGGTATTCCGACTTAGTTTTTGTTAAAACTTGTAGAAAAATGCATATTAGTTGATTTTTATGTGCTCTATGTTATTTTGTGATTGTTTTGCGATTTAATTAATTTGTTATTTTTTATACGGACTATAGTATTGGTGTGCTAAAAAAATTTGTAAAATGGAGAAATTGTTATTAATTGTTAAAAAAAATGTTAATTAGTTACTTTCTTTTGTGGTATATGTATTTTCGTGATTGTTTTGTGATTAAATTGATTTTTTGTTTTTAACCGGTTTAGATTATTTATTTGCTAAAAGACTAGTAAACTAGATAAATTGTTACTTTAGTTCCATGTAGTGGTATCTTGTGGCCTAATGTAGTGCTCGTATTTGTTATGTAGTGAACTTTTAGCGTAGTAAAACGTAGTGCCCTTTAGCGTAGTATCCTTGTAGTTATAGAAATTAAGCATTTAAGTATCTCTTATTCCCAAAAATATGTCAAAAAGCTGATAACTTAAACACAAATTATCTCCAATTATAGTCAACAAACGTAAGAACATATGAATTCAGGATACATTGGTGCTACTGTGCCTCAAATATTGTGTCCGGAACCAAAATGTGAATATTTAATAATTAAATCTTGTATAATTAGGAAAATTAATTATTTAATTTTATTATAGTAACAAATAAGTCAATAACAAACAAAAAAATATATAAAATAATAAAACTAACATATTTAATAATAAAACTATCATATTAAATAAGAAAACTAACATATACAATAATAAATTAACATATAAAATAACAGACCTTTTGAGTGAAAAATCGAAAAAAAATTCTCATCATGAACATAAGAATTCAGGATACATTGGTGCTACTGGCCTCAAATATTATGTCCGGAACAAAAAATATGAATATTTAATAATTAAATCATGTATAGTAAAAAATAGGTGAATAACTAACAAACATACAAAATAATAAAAGTAACATATAAANACATTGGTGCGTATTGGGCCTCAAATATTGTGTCCGGAACCAAAATGTAAATATTTAATAATTAAATCTTGTATAGTTATGAAAATTAATTATTTCAATTTAGTATAGTAAAAAATAAGTCAATAACAAACAAACATATAAAATAATAAAACTAACATATTAAATAATAACTATTCGAAATTTTTTTCTCATCATGAACATAAGAATTCAGGATACATTGGTGCTACTAGGCCTCAAATATTGTGTCCGGAACCAAAATGTGAATATTTATTTATTAAATCATGTATAGTAAAAAATTGGTGAATAACTAACAGACATATAAAATAATAAAACTAATATATAAATTAACAAAACTAACATATAAAATAATAAAACTAACATATTAAAGTAACGTATAAAATATAAAATTATAATATTGAAAATGTATCAACTTAATTAACAATATAGTAAAAATATCAAATAAATTTTAATATTTAAGGTATTGCAATGTATTTAAGCAGTGGAAAAGAAAAATAATGTAATTAATTTTGTTCAAGTTACAGTAGTCGTCATGGAGGTTCCGCCTTTGCATCCCGGATCTGCCTCCCTAGAGCTACTACTGCTACATGCCAAGCATAGGTCTTCCTACATATGGGAGGGGAAGTTATTGGCCCATACTTTACGTTCTAGGAGAATAGACGATGTGGGGGGACTTTCTTAGGGACCGCCAACTCCATCCCCGTTTAGTCAGATGCCTGCATGATACGGGGTTTTATAGGATCATTGAGATCGGCCGGCTGCAGCTGGATTGGTCGTTGATCACAGCTTTGATAGAGCGGTAGCGACCGGAGACGCACATATTCCATTTGCCCATTGGCGAGGCCATTATCACGCTGCCGGGCGTGGAGGTCCTTTATGGGCTGCCGATTGATGGACTTGCTGTTGCTTTGTGATGATAGGCTATAATTACGTATATTAGTCGCTTATTACACTCAAATTTACTGCACTTTAGTTGAGTTTGCGTTTTAATCAATAGTGTTTTGCACTAATTGTGTGTTTTATGCCTTGTAGGGGTGATTCCGAGCTATATAGATGTTATGGAATGAATTCAAGTGATTTGGAGCTTTGAAGTCTGAGTAAAAGCTCAAGGAATTAAGCCGGGATCGTATTCGGGGATCAACAGATGATAGAGCAACAAAACGAAGAATCGAGTAGGCATATTGTGCACTGTCTAGTAAAATGCATATAACTTTTTTCTCAGAACTCCATTTGAGCTCCAAAATATGTGGCTGGAAATCTAATTCAAAGGGCTACAACTTTCATGTTTTATGATTTTCTAAATTCCAAAAGGAAGAGGGTGAAAAATGCGGTAGAAACTGCAACCGCGGACCTGAGGCGGGCTGAGGCAGTAGCCTTGCAATGTACTGCGTCCGTACCACGATTGACCGCGGCCGCAGCAGTCCAGACGCGAAATATTGTCCTTTATCACGTAGGAGAAGGTATAATTATTTGGGCCCGACCCTACTTGGTATATATACATGGAAAAACGGTATTTTTGAGGTTGGACATATTTTTGACACAGATTCGACCTAAGGAGGCAGAGACACAATAGAAGCAAGGCGGGGAATTCTTCAACGAGTTTTTCCTTCCTCTTTCTATTTTTCGTTGTTGGTTATGACTTTTAGTATTGTAGTTTTACGTACTATTATGAATAACTAATTTGTTATCTAGGGTTTTAATAGAACCTTTTGTAGGATAAATTCTTATTATGTTTTTATATAATTGAGCCGTTGGATTTCTCTACTTGTTCAACTACGTGTTTAATGTTGTTGATTGAATGGCCATCGATTGACCGTGCCTATTTATTATGTGTTGCTTGAGAAAGGATACATATTTAGGTGGTTGTTGAACAACGTCACTCCTAACGTATGTGAGAAATCAATACAGCGGGTTTAAAGGTAGGTTTAGAAATAACAAAGCCTTGACGTGGTCATAGTGAGCGGTTAGATAAAGCCAACTAGTGTAGTTCGAAAGAATATGTCTAGTAAATTGTTGTAGTTGCTCGAGAGAGAATTACGGCATCTAAAATGCTCACGATCAGTAGAGAATACATTTGCAAAATTGTAGGGAACATAGCTAGAAGGATTCCGACAATTGGGGAAATCATAACTCTAGACCTCCTTAATTTAGTCTCCAACCCTTTGTCTCGTTAGTTGACAATTTTACCGCTTTGTAGTATTTGCTAGTTAATTAGTTAGAAATATAAATCTCAATCTTTATAATTTAGAAAATTGTTCAATCTTGTCTTCTTAGTGATATTAAACAGATACAGCTAAGCCTTAGTTCGCTGTGGGATTCGACTCCAGACTTTTAGACCGGATTATATTGGCAGCGACCGCTTATCCTTTCTAGGACTAGAGTTGGGCGTGATCAAATTTTTTTTAATTGTATTATTTTTATAGTGTCAATTTTTTATTTTCTAGGAGCATGGAAAGCAAAGGTATTGGAAGGATGCAACAGCAAACCAAATGGTTGGAACTAAGTGTGAGGTACCCGCACGAAGGACCAAGCTTGGGAGAAGTCTGAGTACCCCATGAGCTGTTAGTGCTTCGGCCTTTGGCCTACCAGGGAGTCTCTTTTACCCTTTTATTAGTTATAGTGTGCATTGGGGACGATGCACAATTTTAAGTGTGGGGTGAGTAGATTGTCTGGGTGACTCTCTATGCTATTTTAGTTGTGTTAGTTTAATTGAATACTTTTTTTTTAAATAGAAAAGATTGGACTTTTCCCGACGATGGATCTATTAGACAATTTTCTTGAGGGATTTAAGTCTAAAGAAAAAAATAAAATAAATTTTTTTTTCTTTTGTTAGGTAGTGTAGCAATTTCCCCTTGGTTTTTCTTTGTGCCGCGGTTCTTTTCGAAGAGTTTTATTTGAACCGGGTGTAGTTAGTTTTTTTAGGAATAGGAGCCATTGTGTTGTGTTTTGAATTGAAGCAATATCTCTTGACTTTGTTATGCCTTGAGAATAGTGAATACTTTGGTTGTGACGCTTAGGCTCAGTTTTTGACTCTTGTATAAGTACCTTAAATTGTATGATTTTAAATTTGCTTAACTGCTTTGACTAGAGTGTCTTGATGAATCCAATCCTGAGTGAGTTATGTGCAAGGAATTGTTATATTCTGTGCATTGCATTTGATGCCTAGAACTTGCCTTGGGTGTTGCAAAGCGAAATAGTAGTTTTGTTCAGTCTTGGAAGTGATATAGGCGTTTCTTTGTTGAGCCAGATATGTATATTTTACCCACCTAATTTTTATGTATCTTAGTTAACCCCTTTGAGCTTGTAATCCTATTTCTTTGGCAACCACATTACAAGCCTTACCCATTTATTTGAATTAACCATCCATTTGAACCATGGTAACCTCTCATGAGCACTTGAATTGTTTATGAACTTTGTAAAAGTTAAAGTGTGGGGTGATTGATTTGGCTTTTGAGTGGAACTAATGAAATAAGGAGAAAGGTGCACTGTTTTGAAAAAAGTAAGAGCCACTTGAATTGGAAATAAAAAAAAAGAAAAAAAGAAAAAAAATAGTTGGATTGTTGTGGAAAAAAAAATTCCTTGATAAGTGGTAGCTCTTGATGTAAGTGTGCTTAAAGAAGAATGGGGTAATATACACTAATGTGAAGGTGGAGTTTTTGTTTGACATAAGTTTGGGTTTGAATGTTAAAGTATATGTATTAAAGTGCTTAGGGAGGTGTAGTCACTCTTATATCTAAATGTATCCTACCCGTCCCGTAGCCTACATTATAACCAAATAAAGTCCTAATTGATCCTAGATTGAATGAGCTCGATTAGTGGAGTAGTACACTACGGGCAAGCTTTTGGTGCATCTTTTATGGCATATGAATGTTATTTCTGAGAGTGAGTGAATTCTTTCTATCTTGAGTTCCTAAGTGCTCTTAAATTTTATTGTGTGGAACTACTCTCTTTTGTTGTGTGAGGGCACTTGATTCATGAAGGAAAGGTAATGTCAGTGACCTCTATGTTAGAGTAAGTAGGTGAGTTGTGAATAATGCGTGGTACTTGTGAGTCAAATCTTGAGGTGAAGATGTTACGCTTTTGTGCTTAGTCTATTTTAAATATTCTTGGTGTGATGAGTTAGGAGAATTGTTTAAAAACGTTGTGTCTATAAAAAAGTGTAGTTTGATTGCTCGAGGACGAGCAATGGTTTAAGTGTGGGGTGTTGATGATAGGCTATAATTACGTATTTTAGTCGCTTATTACGCTCAAATTTACTGCACTTTAGTTGAGCTTCCGTTTTAATCGATAGTGTTTTGCACTAATTGTGTGTTTTATGCCTTGTAGGGGTGATTCCGAGCTATATAGATGTTATGGAATGAATTCAAGTGATTTGGAGCTTTGAAGTCTGAGTAAAAGCTCAAGGAATTAAGCCGGGATCGTATTCGGGGATCAACAGATGATAGAGCAACAAAACAAAGAATCGAGTAGACATATTGCGCACTGTCTAGTAAAATACACATAACTTTTTTCTCAGAACTCCATTTAGGCTCGACAATATATGATTGGAAAGCTAGTTCAAAGGGCTACAACTTCCATGTTTTACGATTTTCCAAATTTCAAACAGAACAGGGTGCAAAATGCGGTCGAAACCGCGACCGCGGACCTGAGGCGGGCTGAGGCAGTAGCCTTGCAATGTATCGCGTCCGTACCGCGGTTGACCGCGGCCGCGGCTGTCCAGACGTGAAATATTGTCCTTTTTTGCGTAAGAGAAGGTATAATTGTTTGGGCCCGAACCTACTTGGTATATATACATGGAAAAACGGTATTTTTGAGGTTGGACATATTTTTGACACAGATTCGACCTAAGGAGGTAGAGACACAATAGGAGCAAGGCGGGGAATTCTTCAACGAGTTTTTCCTTCCTCTTTCTATTTTTCGTTGTTGGTTATGACTTTTAGTTGTAGTTTTACATACTATTATGAATAACTAATTTGTTTTCTAGGGTTTTGATAGAACCTTTTGTAGGATAAATTCTTGTTATGTTTTTATATAATTGAGCCGCTGGATTTCTCTACTTGTTCAACTATGTATTTATTGTTGTTGCTTGAATGACCATCGATTGACTGTGCCTATTTATTATGTGTTGCTTGAGAAAGGATACATATTTAGGTGGTTGTTGAACAATGTCACTCCTAACGTACGTGAGAAATCATTACAGCGGGTTTAAAGGTAGGTTTAGAAATAACAAAGCCTTGACGTGGTCATAATGAGCGGTTAGATAAAGCCAACTAGTGTAGTTCGAAAGAATATGTCTAGTAAATTGTTGTAGTTGCTCGAGAGAGAATTACGGCATCTAAAGTGCTCACGATCAGTAGAGAATACATTGGCAAAATTGTAGGGAACATAGCTAGAAGGATTCCGACAATTGGGGAAATCATAACTCTAGACCTCCTTAATTTAGTCTCCAACCCTTTGTCTCGTTAGTTGATAATTTTACCGCTTTGTAGTATTTGCTAGTTAATTAGTTAGAAATATAAATCTCAATCTTTATAATTTAGAAAATTGTTCAATCTTGTCTTCTTAGTGATATTAAATAGATACAACTAAGCCTTAGTTCTTTGTGGGATTCGACTCCGGACTTTTAGACCGGATTATATTTGCAGCGACTGCTTATCCTTTCTAGGACTAGTTTGGGCGTGATCACTTTGCCACAAGGCATGAGAGATTATACGGGAGCTTAGTACCTGGACACGTTGCAGCGGCTCACCGGTTTTCGACCAGAGGATGAGGGTGTATTGGTTGGGGCTAGTCGTATTGCGTTGACGCCCATCCGACTCCATTTGGAGGCCATGCATGATGATATTACTCATGATACACCGGAGCTTCATATTAACCGGTACACGAGGTCACTGGTGCTGCTTATGTTTGGTGGCGTATTGTTCCCGAACACTTCGGGAAACCTAGTCAGATTGAGATTTCTTCATCATCTTGAGCGGCTAGATGATTTACATCAGTACAGCTGGGGTGCTGCTGTTCTTGGTTACTTGTACCGGCAGATGTGTCGGGCATGTATGGGCACCCAGCGAGATGTTGCAGGATTTATGTCGCTGCTGCAGGTGAAAACATAGTCAATTACTCTCTTCATTATAATATACATCATAAAAATATACCTTAAATTTTACGTCCAAATTGTATATTAGGTTTGGGCCTTGGAGCGGTTCCTGCAGTTTCAGCCACCTCTACCACCCATAGCTCAGGATGCACCACCTCCACCGTTTCTCCCTTTGGCTAGGAGGTGGGTTGAGAGGTGGGGATATGGATGCGAGTACGAGGCTCGACATAATCTCCCCTATTATAGAGATTTGTTGGATTTGCTGGAGGACGCACAGGTAATTCTATACTTAAGCTTGCGTTAGATGTGTTTTGTATACTCACGGTTCCTATTTTTACGTAATAGTTCATTTGGAGGCCATATAGCGACGAGCTAATAGCTAGTTTGCGCGATTATTGCTCGACTGGGCGACTTATCTGGAGCTCCTCCGTCCCGTTGATATGTCTAGATATTGTCGAGCATCATGCCACCGAGCGAGTCTTTCGCCAGTTTGGTCGACCAGAACTTCTACCTCCACCGCCCGCTTGGGTAAGGACACATTATCAGCGGGATGATCGTTCGAGAGTTGACCAGGCATATGAGGCATGGCTAGAGGCGTAGATCGGGACTTGGGACCAGCGACATAAACTTATTTTGCCACCCCTCCACCCGAGCTTATGGCTTGTGCGCATGAGTATATTGGCTGGTACCGCAGCATTACTGTCACGATCCCAGTTCGCCCTCCGTGAACTGTCGTGACGGCACCTAGTCACTACGACTAGGTAAGCCTAACAAATGCGGAAAAAGAAACAGAATTGCGGAAGAAAGTAATTAAGAACTGAGATAATAAGGTTAAACAATGTTTAAGATGCCGCCTGGCATATAACAGTACAAAATCTCAATCTAACACTCCCAAAACCCGAAACCCTATGAATCACAAGCTAAAAGATTACATAATAAGCTCAAATTCCAAAATGTCTACCAACAAGGGAAAATACGAAAAGGCTTTACTAATATTGAGAATAGAAAGGGACTCTTCGGTCTGCGGACGCGGCAGATATACCTCGGAGTCTCTACAAAACGCCTCGCCTCAAGCGTGATAAGTCTGAGTGGGAGTACCTGGATCTGCACATGAAAAACATGCGCAGGAAAGGCATGAGTACACCACAGCGGTACTCAGTTAGTGCCAAGCCCAACCTCGGCCGGGTAGTGACGAGGAAGGTCAAGGCCCTATTGAGATTAAAAGAAAATACAAGATATAACAGTGCAACAACTTTAACAGAGACATAGAATTCACGAAAATAAATACAGCTCAACGCAGAAATAACAACCGGGGGATCTCTTAGTATCCCGAGGATCTCTTAGTATCCTCAATATGTGTACTGGGGATCTCTCAGTATCCCGAGGATCTCTTAGTATCCTCAATATGTGTACTGGGGATCTCTCGGTATCCCAAGGATCTCTTATTATCCTCAATCTATGTGCTGGGGATCTCTCGTTATCCCGCACTACAGTCCAAATCAATACAGGTGCAGGGGATCTCCCGAAATACGAATCTGTAGTCCCAAAGTAAACAAGCAGGGGAATCTCCCGGGATACCGTCCCATAGTCCCAAAGTAAATAAGCAGGGGGATCTCCCGGGATACCGTCCCGTAGTCCCAAAGTAAACACACAGCAGCAACACGAAGAATACTCAATTCAATTCTAATTTCATACCAAGGTAAAAATAGGTATTTCTAACCTAGCATGCCACACATAATCCAATTAAGGCAGTTTAAGCAAATAAGGCAATTAGACATACTTCCCTAAGCTAATAGTAGGCTTAAATTACACACGGTATGAACAGGAAAAAAAGTGAATCACATTTATAGTTACTTAAAGAAAACGGATTTTCAACCATTAGCACAAGTACGCACTCGTCACCTCACGTACAAGGCATTTCAGTTATCAACAAACCAAATCCTAAGGGGAGTTTCCCCCACACAAGGTTAGATAAGCTACTTACCTCGAACCGTCTCAAAAATCAACCCGAAACCACGTTCTTGCCACGAGTATTCGACTCCGAATGGCCCAAATCTATTCAATTCAATTGCATAATGTATATAACACTTCAAGTAACTGATTCTACAAATAAATTCTAAGCTAATACGCGAAATTAGGTAAAATGGCCAAAACGCCCTCCGGGCCCACATCTCGGAATCAGGTAAAATTTACATTTTAAAAATCCTCATACTCTCACGAGTCTAACCATACCAAAATTATCCATATCCAATGTCAAATTCCCAATCAAAACTCGAAATTTAGGTCTAAGAACCTTCTTCAATTTTTTTCCCGATTTTCATCTCAAATCCGAAATTAAACGATAACACTAACAATAGATTAACGGAATACAACTAGAAAGGGATAAGGAATCGTTACCCACTGATTTCCTCTTCAAAAATCTCTCAAAATTGCACTCTCCCGAGCTCCAAATCAATTTTCTATCTTTTGAAACTAAACCCTCGAAATTCTGATTTTCTGCCCAGTAAATCCGCATCTGCGACTCTCTATGGTCCTGCTTCGGCGGAACACAAGTCACATCTGCGACGTTTCATTAAAGCTAAATTTTCGCATCTGCGGCTCTTTTACCGCACCTGCGGTATCGTAGGTGCGTTGACAATTTCGCACCTCAGGTTTGCTGGAGCCTGGCCCATCTCGCTTCTATGATCACATAGCTACTTCTGCGGCGCCGCACCTGCGGTCTCACACACGCAGGTGCGGTTATGACAGGAAACACAGCTTCAGCTGCCAACTTCACATGCCTAACTCTCCGTTAACCATTCGAAATCATCCCGAGGCCCCCGGGACCTCAACCAAAAGCACGAACAAGTCATATACCACTATCCAAACTTATACCAACCCTTAAAACACCTAAAACAACATCGAATCATCGAATCATCATCGAATTCAAGCCTAAGAAATCCCAAAATCTTCCGAATTACGCTTTCAATCAAAAAGTCTATCAAACCTCGTTTGAATGACCTAAAATTTTGCACACACGTCACATTCAACACTACGGAGCTACTCCAACTTCCGGAATTCCATTCCGACCCCGATATCATCACTATCGAAGAAACTTCAAAAATTCAACTTTCGACATTACAAGCCTAAATGAGCTACAGACCTCCAAAACACAATCCGAACACGCTCCTAAACCCGAGATCAGCCAACGGAGCTAACGGAACCAACAGAATTCCATTCTGAGGCCGTCTTCACAATGTTCCGACTACGGTCCAAATTCTAAAACTTAACTCTCATTTAGGGGACTAAGTCTCCAAAACCTCTCTGAAACTCCAAATAAATCTACCCGGCAACTCACAATAGCAGAAACAAACACGCGGAATGCAGTTAATAAGGGATCGGGGCGTTAATTCTTAAAACGACCGGCCGGGTCGTTACATCCTCCCACACTTAAACATTCGTTCGTCCTCGAACGAGCATAGATACATACCTGAAGTGGTGAAAAGATGAGGGTACCGGCTGCACATATCCTGCTCGGTCTCCCAAGTCGCCTCCTTGACCGGCTGAACCCGCCATTGAACCTTCACAGATGCAATGTTCTTTGACCTCAGCTTTCGAATATGCCTGTCCAATATCGCCACTGGCTCCTCAACATGAGATAGATCCTTGTCCAACTGGACTGAACTGTAATCCAACACGTGCAACGGATCGCCGTGATACCTCCGGAGCATCGAAACATGAAATACCGAATGAACTCCTGCCAAGCTGGGAGGTAAGGCAAGCTCATAAGCAACCTCCCCAACACGCCTCAATATCTCAAAAAGGGCCAATAAGCTCGGACTCAACTTCCCTTTCTTCCCAAACCTCATAACGCCCTTCATAGGCGAAACCCGAAGCAGGACCCGCTCTCCAACCATGTAGGAAACATCACGAACCTTCCGGTCCGCATAACTCTTCTGTCTGGGCTGGGCTGTGCGGAGTCTATCCTGAATTACCTTGACTTTCTCCAAAGCATCCTGAACGAAGTCTGTGCCCAATAATCTAGCCTCACCCGGCTCAAACCAACCCACCGGGGACCTACACCGCCTACCATACAAAGCCTCATACGGTGCCATTTGAATGCTTGACTGATAACTGTTATTGTAGGAATACTCCGCCAATGGCAAGAACTGATCCCAAGACCCTCCAAACTCAATCACACACGCACGAAGCATAACCTCAAGAATCTGAATAGTGCACTCAAACTGTCCGTCCGTCTAAGGGTGAAATGTTGTACTCAACTCCACCCGAGTACCCAACTCTTGCTGAACGGCCCTCCAGAAGCGTGATGTGAACTGAGTACCTCTATCTGAAATGATGGAAACTGGAATACCATGCAGACGAACAATCTCCCGGATATAAATCTCCGCCAACCACTCTGAAGAAATAGGTGGTACACACAGGAATAAAATGCGCAGATTTGGTCAGCCGATCCAGAATAACCCAAATGGCATCGAATTTCCTCAAAGTCCGTGGGAGCCCAGTTACGAAGTCCATGGTGATCCGCTCCCACTTCCACTCTGGAATCTCTATCTGCTGAAGCTATCCAGCCGGTCTCTGGTGCTCATACTTTACCAGCTGACAATTAAGGCACCAAGCTACAAACCCAACTATATCTTTCTTCATCCGCCTCCACCAATAGTGCTGTCTCAAATCCTGGTACATCTTCACGGCACCCGGGAGTTATGGGCTTCGGGAGTTAATTCACACACTTCTGTCCACTGGAAAGGAGCACCCTTTTGGGTCAACCTGGTCATAGGTGCTGCAATAGATGAAAATCCCTGAACAAATCGACGATAATAACCCGCCAAGCCAAAAAAACTGTGGATCTCTGTAGCCGACGATGGTCTGGGCCAACTCTGCACTGCCTCCACTTTCTTTGGATCCACCTGAATACCCTCATTTGAAACCACGTGACCTAAGAATGCCACGGAATCCAACCAAAACTCACATTTCAAGAACTTAGCATATAGTTTCTTCTCTCTCAAAGTCTGGAGCACTGTCCTCAGGTGCTGCTCATGAACTTCCCGACTCTGGGAATATACCATAATGTCTTCAATAAAGACAATGATGAATGAATCAAGATATGACCGGAACACACTGTGCATCAAATGCATGAAGGCTGCTGGGGCATTGGTTAGCCCAAATGACATAACAAGGAACTCGTAATGACCATACCGAGTCCTAAAGGCAGTCTTCGGGATATCTGGCTCCCAAATCTTCAACTGATGATAGCCTGAATGCAAGTCAATCTTAGAAAATACACAAGCACCCTGTAACTGAGCAAACATGTCATCAATACGAGGATAAGGATAATAGTTCTTCTCCATAACCTTGTTCAACTGACGATAATCAATACACATACGCATAGAACCATCCTTCTTTTTCACAAATAAGACAGGAGCACCCCAAGGTGATACACTGGGCCGAATGAAACCCTTATCAAGCAATTCCTGTAACTGCTCTTTCAACTCCTTCAACTCAGGATGAGCCATACGGTACGGAGGAATAGAAATGAGCTGAGTGCCGGGCAATAGATCAAAGCCAAAATCAATATCTCTATCGGGCGGCATGCCCAGAAATTCAGCTAGAAAAACATCAGAGAAATCTCGTACTACTAGGACTGAATCAATTGTAGGGGTATCAATACTGACATCTCTCACATAAGCTATATACGCATCACACCCCTTCTCAACCATACGCTGAGCCTTAAGGAATGAAATAACTCTACTAAAAGTATGATCTAAGGTGCCCCTCCACTCTACTCGCGGTACACCTGGCATAGCCAGCGTCACGGTTTTCGTGTGATAATCAACTTCTTCAGCGTTACCGGAGAACAGATGTTAAGGCTGGAACCCCCGTCGACTAGGATCCTGGTGATGAAATAGTCCTCACATTGCACGGTGATATGCAGGGCTCTGTTTTGACCCAGCCCTTCAGGTGGCAGCTCGTCCTCATAGAAGGTGATTTTGTGGCTCTCTAATACCTGTCCCACCATATTGGCCATTTCCCCGCCAGTGATGTTGCTTGGCACGTAGGCTTCCTTACTACCTTTAGCAGAGCATTTTTGTGTGCCTTGGAATTCTGCAGTAGCGAGAGGATGGATATCTGCGCTGTGTCTTATTCAGCTGGTCGATGACCGAGTACTCTTTGGCCTGTATTTTTCTCCAATGGTCGTCCGAACCTGTCTCAATGATGGGTGGCCGGTTGGAGGCCTGCTTGCTGGACTCAGCTAGGTACTCAGGGGTATAGACTCTCCCCGTTCTTGTCATTCCCTGTGCTGCAATAGTCTCTTCGAACCTGACCTTGCCTTTCCTCCTAGCCTCGGCTGTGTAATCCCAGGGTATAGCTTTTGTGTGGAATGACGGCGTGACGGACATCGCCACTAGGATCAGTGCGGCCACCTTTGCTTCGAATGGGACATGTTCTTTGGGTGGCAAAACTGCAACTTCAAATGGTGCTGGTGCTTTTGTTGATGGCGCTACGTCAAACTCCAGAGGGATAGACACATCTACCTCAGTGACCTCAGATGGTTAGATCTGGACCATGATGGGGTTGAGAGTAACTGCTGGTTTCTTTGGATCATCGCCCTCCGTGATCAAACCTATGGATCCCTCGGGATCCCAATCATCCTCCACTTCAATCATGTGAATACCCCCGCCCTTATGGTCCGGTAGAGGGTTGTTACAGACATTTGGGGTGGGTTCCTTTGCCACAATAACCTTATTATCGATCAGAGACTGGATCTTGTCTTTTAGAGAGCGACATTCGTTGATAGTGTGTCCCTTCATGCCAGAATGGTATGCACAAGATTTGTTTGGGTTAACCAACTGAGAAGGGTTCTCAGGGGTTGAAGCAGGGATGGGGTGACATAACCGGCGGTCTTGAGTCTTTCATATAGTTGGTTAACGGGTTCAGAATGGCTGTATATTATTTGGGAGGCCTGCGGTCAAAATTTGGTCGGGGCCTAGGGAAGTTCTGACGGGCAGGAGGTAATTGATAGTGGGATGGTTGAGCATTATAAGTTTGGTAGACATGTGCGGGTTGGGAATATCTAGGCAAAGTAGGCTGATATATGGGAGGTGGAGATGGTTGATAGGCGGGTGGTGAGGGTGCTTGGTAGTTCAGAGCGGGCTGATATGTGAGTGGAGGTGTTGGGTAGGTTTGGTACTTGATAGGAGATTTGGTTCTTTGTGCAACCATTACGGCTCCTACGTCCCTCTTCTGGACACACCACCGGACTGCAAGTTGCAAGGCCTCGAAGTTTGTAACCATACCGCTCTTAATGCCTTCTTCAATTCGTTCCCCCAGTTTGATAATGTCAGAAAATTTGTGGCTTTCGATCATCATTAGTCGTTCATAGTATTGCGGGTCTTGGGCCCGGACAAAGAATTTATTCATCTGTTCCTCTTCTAAGGCGGGTTTGACCTTAGCAGCCTCGGACCTCCAGCGAGTAGCATACTCGCGAAATGTTTCTGTAGGCTTCTTCTTTAGATTTTGAATGTAGAACACATCCGGCGCATTCTCTGTGTTAAACCTGAACCTGTCCATGAAATCGGACGCCATGCCTACCCAGCTTGACCATTTCTTTGGATCCTGGCTGATGTACCAAGACAGCGCATCTCCTTTTAGGCTCCTCATGAACAGCTTCATGCGGATTCTCTCGTCTTTCCCTACCCCAACCAGCTTGTCACAATACGTCCTCAAATGGACCCTTGGATCACCTGTACCGTCAAACATCTCGAACTTTGGAGGTTTGTACCCCTCGGGCAGTTCGACATCGGGCTGTATGCAGAGATCTTCATAATTCAACCTTTCAATTCCCTTGTTTCCTTCAACGCCCTGGATCCGGCTAGTCAATTTCTTAAGCTCTTCAGCCAGGTTCCTGATGAGCAAATCTTTATCATCAGACTCAGGTGTGCCTGAGATGGGTTGGGTGAAGAGTGGCATGGTCTCCACATAGATGAGGGTGTTATGGTAGGTGTGGAAGTGGTCACTTGTGGGGTTTGGAGTTCTGGGAGGAGCAACGGGGTGTTGTTTGTGGTATGGCAAGTGTTGCATTGGGTCTTTGGTGGAACATTATGAGGAGCGGGATGATTTTGTTGATTCGGGATGTTTTGGGGTGGTGTAGGGTTTTGAGTATTGGGAAAGGTGATATCTGGGGTGCTGAGTGAGAATGACAAACTTGCCAGATTCCGAACCTGGTCGAGCTCTTCCTGGAACTTTAGCAATTTCTGTTCAAGCTGGGATACATTTTCCTTAGGAACCTGAGTACCATGACCATTAGTGGCCTCTACCCCTTCAGTTGAATTCTCCTTTCTGACGTTGTTCAAATCTTCCATCTTGCCTTTGTTCTTATTTTTGATAGGACTAAGAGGAGTAGTGGGTGGAAGGCCCCTGTATCTCGTGGAATAAGATGATGTTGCAAGAGTGCACGAACTAACCTTTGGGGAGGGGAATAAAAAAAATAAAACAAAAAGGTAACCAAGTTAGTGAGGATTATAAAACGTATTGCAGTATTTAAACACATAGTGCGGGAAAGTAAATCGTGTTTTTGGAAGCCTCGTTGTGCCCGAGGTAGGCCTAGCGACAAGTTGATTTGGAGAACTTAGAATGCTAAATGCTTCATTTTATTGATAAAAATAGACGAATCCTAAAACGACAATAAATAAACAAGAAATGAAATCACTAATGGCCATTGGCCTTATTACATTTTATAAAGCGGAAAGATAAACTCCTATTTATTTGGTCCCAGAAGGACCCTCCCCAGATTCGGCATCCTTTGCTCCATCGAACAGCTTCCCCAACTCACGAAGTCCTAGCAATAGGTAGGCCCTGGCCAGATACCCTCCTTCGGTTCCCTCAGCATTTTGGCAGTCTTCGACCCTCTTGAGAAACTTTCTTTCTAACTCCACTATGCCCCGCTCCAAGTATCCCAGTCGCTTGTTGGCGCTGACAGCCATGTCCTTCCATTCCTCAATTAACTTCTGGCTAGATTCTTGTATCTCGCGGTGCTCGCTTTCGCACTCCCGGATTCTCTTGCGTAATTGGTTGTATTTGACCTGTGCCTCGGCCCTTTCATCTATAACCCTGTGACCTTGAGCAAACCCTGGGTGGCCCAGACTATCATGGTTGTCTTCCAACCAACCCGAGTAGATAGGAGCACAACCAGTACGATACCTGTCTGGCTCGATAGTATCTCTTCCCATTATGATCTTGCAGTTCCACATATACTGTGCTTGGCACTTGTAAGGACTATCACCCCCTTGGAAGTCAGCTCGGAAATGACTCACCTTGTCGACCCTGGGTATAACCTGCTTCCTACTAGCTTGCCTCATTACCCGAAGCGGGACGTAAGGGTATGTTCCCCTGAGACCGATCAATATCAGAAAAGGTGCGTCTCTTGATCAGGCAATGAATTCCTCCGTTGGAAACCATTCGAACTTCCACTGAATTTGCTCCTCGGTCAAATTATCAAACAGTTCGACCCATCCTTTAGCATCCTCCGACTGAGCAAACATATCGGGGATGTAATTCATTTGCTTTGGGTGATGGAAAGCGATGTGATCATCCCAGTCCCTACGTCGGATCTCTTGTCGATATTCGCCTCTCTAGAGATGTTCCATGAGCCAGAGTTGGAGTAATAGATTGCAACCTTCAAAGTGTTTGGCTCCTTGCTAACACTTCTCCAAAGCTCGGTATATGTCTGCAACAATCATGGGTACGATGCTGAACACCTGCCTACCAATCCCTTCCATTAGGGTTTTGGTTACCATAGCTAGCCTGGTGTGGATCCTTGCTTTTTTCGTTGGAAACACGACCGGCCCCAGGAAACAGAACATGAAGACGAAAATTCTGCGGTGGATGTGCCCCAAAGATGTGAGGGCAAATTCGCCAGAGTAAGTACGGTAAGATTTGCTGTGACCGCACCTTTCATACAAGTAATCAAAAGAAATGTATGATTCTTTCAAGCATGTTAATTCTAGATTCTTCTTCAAACCCATCATTTTCAGGAAGCCCCTACCTTTGCGGTTCTCATGCATTAGCAAACCCGGAGTTTCCCACACCAAACCGGCCAATCCTCCTATTTCCTCTAGCAAGGGTGTCATTTCAATGTCCCTAAAGCGGAACACAACCCTTTCACAATCCCAAAACAGTGTGGCAGCTTCTATGATCTTGTTGTTGGGTTGAATTTCCAGGAGGGAAGGTAGATTTCCTAGATATTTTCGGACGAGAGTCTGATCACTAGAGTGAAGATCTTTCCACCAGCTTAGCAGTCTTGGGTGGATGTTGGTAATCATGCTGAATCTGGGGATTCCGTGCCTCATTATCTGCAAAACAGAAAGGTTAGGCCCTATCCCCACCAGACTCAACTATTTAACATCAACAATTAGCATTAGGCATTTAGTTCTCCAAATAAATGCACAAAACGTGATGGTGTCCGTTTGGGTTTAGGGAAACCTAGTGGACTTTGGACAGGGCTATCTTAAAGGATCATTATGTGGACAACATAACTGATCCGGCTAGGTTTGACCATGATGCATGCACAATTTAAACGGAGTAAGGTTTCTATGGGGTTTTAGACTGGTACCCTTGAGCGGACAACTCAAGGGGGAAAGGCATGGAACCGTCGACTACACCGTTGATCGACTGGTTTTACCGTAAGTATGCCTTTACGAATTTAGGGGGTAATAATATAGGAAGAGCGCAACTACTCATTATAAGAGTTGCTATGGTATTTGTTTTGCACGAGTGGAATACGATGTTGAGCATGATTATGCAATAATTAAAAAGCATGTTGTCACGTATTTGCATAGTTAAGAAAGCAGTAAATACAACAGTTAATTGTAAAGTAGCAGTAAAGAAAAGAAAAGAAGAAGATAAGTCAGTTTTGCCTTGTAAGAGAAATTAAACGCTTAAAGGAAGTTAAACAAGTAATTGCATATAAAGGGAAAGCACAAATTCACAAGTACAATCTGAAATGGTAAAAGCCTAATAATCCCCAGCAGAGTCGCCATGCTATCACGCCCCCTTTTTTTCCCTCCCCGCGACGGGAGAATCGGGTTTATGACATTTTTGGGGTATGGGGCAACTCGTTCCTTTTGGGAACTGGGTTTTGCATTTTTTGAAGAGTCACCACCTAATGATTTAGGGTACATTAGGACACCTACAAAGTTCACTATAACTACATTTTTGATAACCAGAGATAGGGTAAGGGCTTGAAATTATCCTAAGGGGAAGGTGTTAGACACCCCTCAGGATCCACTAGTGTGGTTCCCGACCAGATTGTTCTTTGTGAATTTGGTGCAATTAACATGTAGGCAGATATGGCTCAAATAAGAGGGGATTTTAATACACAAATGCTTGAAAGTAAACAAAGTATCAAAGAGCAGTTATTAAAGGGCTGATTTTGGAAAGAAGTCATAATATTATAAAGACAAAGAAAGAAAAGGGGAAGGGGGTCCAAGGTTTATTTATAATATGGATCACATCAATGCAATACCCGGTAATCACTCCTCAAAGAGGGGCTACACGTGGTATTAGTGCACCGGTCATCATATCCATATCTACCCTTCTCACCCCGTTAAGGTACTAAAGCGCGAATTGGTCTCGACCACTATTGCATGCTATTAACCTTCCCATTCCTATCAGTCTCGGAGGCACTTAGGACTTCTATTCATATAGGCAGGTTATCTAGGTGTGAAGTTGTACATGCAGAATTTTAAATGAACCCCTATAGGCATGGCATCTAAAATGCAGAATCGAACATGCAGGATGTAAAACAGTCTTATAGGCATGCTTTCTAAATGCATAATTGAATCATTCAAAACACAAATCCAATAGGCATGTTTTCTACCCTTGAGCATGCATAATTACCCATCCCTTTTTTCACTAGCCAACCCCAGATGTTCATTACAAATTGTTACAGATCAGTTGCTGAATTACATCAAGAAAATACATAGAAAAGGAAATTACAACCATAGGAAGCCTGATTCGGACTTCCTCTCTATGTTATGGGACAAAACGCCTCAAATACCACTTATTTCAAAGCCTTTTTCGGACCTGGCTGTGTCAGAGTTCCCTAAGGGTCTCAAGGAACCCCGACCAGTGCTTACACCCAGGTTTAATAGAACCAGATAGAGATTAGTGCAGTGTGGAAGGGCCAGCTCTTATGTGTCCAAGTCCAGAGAGAGCTCATGGGTCCCAAGGCAAGGCTCACACAAAAGAGGCAGAACTTAAGTCTATGAAGATAGTGGAAGTGTAAGAATGGAGTCTTAAAACTGAGGGGATAAGGAGAGGGGTAAAAGGTGATTAGGGAAACAGTAATTAGTAAAATACAGAGTTGATAACTTCATACAAAGGGGGTCAGGGGTTGGGAATTCATTGCAAGGAGCCTATGCACTTAGGCATGGGTCAGCTTTGGGCATGCACAATAATAGAAGATACTAGCATGCCTATAAGCCAACCAAAACACACAACAACTAGAGAAAACATGGAGGTTATGATCCCAGGGGGATCAAGTTTGGGTCATGGGCAGCAATGTTCAATGCTACCATGCCCCAAACCAACCACAAATACCAAATACATCAGGGATCGGGATTTAAGGTTCATAAACCACGATAAGTAAGTAACAAAAACATTAATTCAGAACAGAAAAGGCAGAATACAGCATGCTTAACAATGGAACTTAGTTAAATACAAACAAGAGACAAACAAGAACGAAAGAAACAGTAAAGAAACATGTTGTTGTTGATGTTGAAAAATTAGTTAGAACATAGCAGTCAGAGAAGCAAAGTGCAGTAAAGAAAAGTAAGCAGGACTCCAAAGTCTAGCCTTGCCTTTCAGCCGGCTAAACAGACAGTAGCACAAGTAGCAGTAAAGCAAGAGAGAGTTTGAGTGTGAGTGTGTGTTCTGAACTTAAAATTGTTCGTCCCTTTGAAAGAAGAGAAGGTAGGTATTTGTAGTTTTGAAAACGTGTAGAAATTAAGGTAATAAGCAAAGACATAATATAACCATGGAAACAATCACTATTCAAAATCAATTACACACATGATTGCCTTTAATTAAGGGATCACTTTCTTAACGGGCAGTGACAGATTCAAAATAAGGAAAGAAATCAATTTATAGGCAGACTGATTATTGCCATAAAAGAAGTAGTAAAACCATCGAGTAAGTGATTAAGTCTAAGTACAGGAATATACCTGTTTTGGAAAGGATTCAGTAAGGCAAACAAGGAAAGAAATCAATTAACCTTAACGGGCGAGTGAAATCAGATTTTCACAAAAGAAAAGTTTGAAATCAGTCACAAAATTGAAGATCAATCAAACAGGGAGACTTAGCATATAAATAGAGTGCACAAACACTAGACATGCGAGGCCAAACTATTGGCAAAAGGAAACAACATGCGATAATAGCACAAAGTTAGTAGACAACAAACATTCGAAGCATGATAGTCACGTAGGTCAAGCTTCAGTGACTTAGTAGTAGAGAAAAAGATAGAGTATTAGAAGCATGTAAAGGGTCAAGTGAAAACCCTTTCTGAAGACATAGTCGAGTTTCAAAGATAGTAAGAACCCAGAATCACATAGAGAAAAGAGATGCTGAAACAAAGGAATTTCAAATCAAGTCGAGCAACTTCAAACAGATGAATTGCACAAGCAGTTTCAGAAACTCAAATAGACCCCAAAGAAATTAGGGTTTTGAAACCAATCGAGTTTAAAGATGATGAGCCAAAAGATTACACAAATACTTAGAGACTTGACAGATCCCAAAAGAAATTAGGGTTTTCAACACCAATCGAGTCTAGAGATGATAAGCAAGTAAATCAAACAAACAAATAGTCTCAGGAACTCGAATAAACCCAAAAATTAGGGTTTCAACACCAATCGAGTCTAGAGATGATACGCAAGTAAATCAAACGAATACTAACAAATGGAATCAGAAACCTTAGAAGAAATTAGGGTTTTTATCATGCAAACTTAGAGAGGAGAACAATACGAGCAAACATAGCAAAACATAGCCATTGCTGTCGCGCCCCCTTTTTTCTCTTCTCGCAGCGGGAGAATCGGGTTTATGACATTTTTGGGGTATGGGGCAACTCGTTCCTTTTGGGAAGTGGGTTTTGCATTTGTTGAAGAGTCGCCACCTGATGATTTAGGGTGCATTAGGACACCTACAAAGTTTACTATAACTACATTTTTGATAACCAGAGATAGGGTAAGGGCTTGAAATTATCCTAAGGGGAAGGTGTTAGGCACCCCTCAGGAGCCACTAGTGTGGTTTCCGGACAGATTGTCATTGTGAATTTGGTGCAGTTAACATGCAGGTAGATACGGATCAAATAAGAGGGGATTTTAACACACAAATGCTTGAAAGTAAACAAAGTATGAAAGAGCAGTTATCAAAGGGCTAATATTTGAAAGAAGTCATAATATTTTAAAGACAAAGAAAGAAAAGGGGAAGGGGGTCCTAGGTTAATTTATAATATGGATCACATCAATGCAATACCCAGTAATCACTCCTCAAAGAGGGGCTACACGTGGTATTAGTGCACCGGTCATCATATCCATATCTACCCTTCCCACCCCGTTAAGGTACTAAAGCGCGGATTGGTCTCGACCACTATTGCATGTTATTACCCGTCCCATTCCTATCAGTCCCGGAGGCACTTAGGACTACTATTCCTAAAAGGGAGGGATATTAGGCTGACTTGGGGTTTTAAAGGTGAAAAATCTAAGGCGACATGCAAAACACATAGGACTGCACATTAAAAGGGAAAGCACGTAAACACTAATGGCTCATATATACCTCCTCAAACAAAGCAATCAAATAACATGACTCAAACAACAAGCAGGGTCTGAAAATATTAAGACAAAAAGGGAGTTTAAGTTGTTGAAGCAGACCAATTTATTACATAACTCAAATAAGAAGTCCGAATCAGGACTGCCTGCTGGTTGTAGCAATTATTAATTATCAGAAACGGGCTCAATTTCATTTATTGTTATTACCTAAGGTTTGCCTACGTGTTTGGGGCAGAATCCTATGAGCATGGTACCTATTACGGATTCAGAATGTGGCAAAGCTGTAACAAACTAAAAAAATGAGCGGTTTGAAATCCTATAGGCATGCTTGCTAATCCGTGTTAAATAGGGACTAAATTATAAAAATTGGTTCGGGGTAGACTGATTTTAAGTTATACTAGTCTCAGATCCTCCAGGTGATGGCCTCCGTTATTGCTGGTTTTAACTTATATATATCTAGTGTTGCTGATTTTAATTCCTATAGATATGACATCTAGTTGAACGAGAAATGGAAATAGGTAGGTTTTCACTTGGGAATTCCTATAGGCATGTTCTCTATACATTATACTGACTTTTAACCTTATAAATATGATACTCATTTATAGCCGTTTAGATCCTAGAGCATAATGTCTAAGTGGTAAAAAAAACGTGCAGAATAAAGTCCTATAGGCAGGTTATCTAGGTGTGAAGTTGTACATGCAGAATTTTAAATGAACCCCTATAAGCATGGCATCTAAAATGCAGAATCGAACATGCAGGATGTAAAACAGTCCTATAGGCATGCTTTCTAAATGCAGAATTGAATCATTCAAAACACAAATCCTATAGGCATGTTTTGTACCCTTGAGCATGCATAACTACCCATCCCTTTTTTCACTAGCCAACCGCAGATGTTCATTACAAATTATTACAGATCAATTGCTGAATTACATCAAGAAAATACATAAAATGGAAAATACAACCATAGGAAGCCTGATTCGGACTTCCTCTCTAAGTTATGGAACAAAACACCTCAAATACCACTTGTTTCAAAGCCTTTCTCGGACCTGGGTGTGTAAGAGTTCCCTAAGGGTCTCAAGGAACCCCGGGCAGTGCTTACACCCAGGTTCAATAGAACCAGATAGAGATTAGTGCAGTGTGGAAGGGCCATCCCTTATGTGTCCAAGTTCAGAGAGAGCTCATGGGTCCCAAGGCAAGGCTTACGCAAAAGAGGCAGAACTTAAGTCTATGAAGATACTGGAAATGCAGGAATGGAGTCTTAAAACTGAGGGGATAAGGAGAGGGGTAAAAGGTGATTAGGGAAACAGTAATTAGTAAAATACAGAGTTGATAACTTCATACAAAGGGGGTCAGGGGTTGGGAATTCATTGCGAGGAGCCTATGCACTTAGGCAAGGGTCAGCTTTGGGCATGCACAGCAATAGAAGATACTGGCATGCCTATAAGCCAACCAGAACACACAACAACTAGAGAAAACATGGAGGTTATGATCTAGGGGGATCAAGTTTGGGTCACGGACAACAATGTTCAATGCTGCCATGCCGCAAAACAACCACCGATACCAAACACATTGGGGGTGGGGATTTAAGGTTCACAAACCATGATAAGTAAGTAACAGAAACATTAATTCAGAACAGAAAAGGCAGAATACAGCATGCTTAACAATTGAACTTAGTTAAATACAAACAAGAATGAAAGAAACAGTAAAGAAACATGTTGTTGTTGATGCTGAAAAATTAGTTAGAACATACCAGTCAGAGAAGCAACGTGCAGTAAAGAAAAGTAAGCAGGACTCCAAAGTCTAGCCTTGCCTTTCAGCCGGCTAAACAGACAGTAGCACAAGTAGCAGTAAAGCAAGAGAGAGTTGTTGAGTGTGAGTGTGTGTTCTGAAATTAAAATTGTTCGTCCCTTTGAAAGAAGAGAAGGTGGGTATTTATAGTTTTGAAAACGAGTAGAAATTAAGGTAATAAGCAAAGGCTTAACATAAACATGGAAACAATCACTACTCAGAATCAATTATACACATGATTGCCTTTAATTAAGGGATCACTTTCTTAACGGGCAGTGACAGATTAAAAATAAGGAAAGAAATCAATTTATAGGCAGACTGATTATTGCCATAAAAGAAGTAGTAAAACCATCGAGTAAGTGATTAAGTCTAAGTACAGGAATATACCTGTTTCGGAAAGGATTCAGTAAGGCAAACAAGGAAAGAAATCAATTAAGCTTAACGGGCGAGTAAAATAAGATTTTCACAAAAGAAAAGTTTGAAATCAGTCACAAAATTGAAGATCAATCAAACAGGGAGACTTAGCATTTAAATAGAGTGCACAAACACTAGACATGCGAAGCCAAACTATAGGCAAAAGGAAACAACATGCGATAATAGCACAAAGTTAGTAGACAGCAAACATTCGAAGCATGATAGTCACGTAGGTCAAGCTTCAGTGACATAGTAGTAGGGAAAAAGAGAGAGTATCAGAAGCATGTAAAGGGTCAAGTGAAAAACCCTTCTGAAGACATAGTCGAGTTTCAAAGATAGTAAGAACCCAGAATCACATAAAGAAAAGAGATGCTGAAACAAAGGAATTTCAAATCAAGTCGAGCAACTTCAAATAGATGAATTGCACAAGCAGTTTCAGAAACTCGAATAGACCCCAAAGAAATTAGGGTTTTGAAACCAATCGAGTTTAAAGATGATGAGCAAACAGATTACACAAATACTTAGAGACTTGACTGATCCCAAAAGAAATTAGGGTTTTCAACACCAATCGAGTCTAGAGATGATAAGCAAGTAAATCAAACAAACAAATAGTCTTAGGAACTCGAAAAATTAGGGTTTTCAACACCAATCGAGTCTAGATATGATAAGCAAGTAAATCAAACGAATACTAACAAATGGACTCAGAAACCTCAGAAGAAATTAGGGTTTTTATCATGCAAACTCAGAGAGGAGAACAATACGAGCAAACATAGCAAAACATGTCAAAAATCATAGAAATCTTGAAATAACTTAACAAGAAAACCCTAATCGGAAAAGATAAAGAGTTTTGGAAGCGGAGTTTTTAAAAGAAACTTCGAGAAAAATGCTTAGAAGTTCAAAGCAAACATAGATCTGAAGCAGATCTGAAAGAGATCGAAAGAACCTTAGAGATTAGGGTTTCAGAAGAACCCCAAGTGACGAGAAAGGCCTTGAAAGCCATTGATCTAAGCAGGAGAGTCTGACTCGAATGGCCATGGCCTGCCGGAGAAAGATCAGAGATGACCGGAGAATAGTCATCGAGCAAAGTCTGGACCAAGCCCCTTCAGGATCTAGTCATGAGACCACAGAAACGAACACGTAGAAGCCATGAGAGGCTGATACAGGTCTCCGATGACCTTGGAAGGCCATGGATTAGGGCGGATTAGGATGGCAGCGGCTAGGGTTTGAGTGTGGTGTAAAGAGGATTTGAGAGAGAGGAGGGGGATTCATAGGCGGCGTGTTGTGAGGAATGATAGGGTTTAGGGGGTCGTTTGGGATTAATTAAGGTAAGGGGGTCTGATGGCCGTTGATCATTTTGATCAACGGCCTGGATTGGACGGGTAACTGGGGCGGTTTAATAGAATAGGGTTTGGGTCGGTTCAGATTGCAATTGGGTCGGAGTAATTGGGCTGCAAATTGGGTTCAATTGGGATTCAAAATCAGGCTATAATTGAAATAAAATGGGGCTAACATTTAAATAGCCAATTTTTCCTATTTGATTTATAAAAAATAATAAAATAATTTATGTAAATAAATTAAGGGTACTAAAATGATTTATAACACATAATTAATTATTTAAAAATACCAAACCTAATTTTGTGAACATAAATGCAATTAAATCTTAAAAAATGACAATTTTGGAAACATTTACTGAGTTTTATAGATAAAAATAAGAGAATGAATAGATTTAAGAATATTTTAAAATTAAGGAAAAGTAATGAAGCACTTGCATATATATATATATATATATATATATATANATATATATATATATATATATATATATATATATATATATACATATTATTTTGAAGCTATTTTTCAAATTGAAAATATATTGGGAAAAATTGGGTGTCAACAATAACAAATCGGCTCTGGTCTCAAAACCACTAAGAGCAACCAAACACGGCTGATAAACGCGGTCCACAACAAGAGAATCTCCAACAAGAGTAGAAACATAAACAGGAGAACTCAAAGAATCCCGAGATATGCCTAAATACGGGGCAAAATAAGAGGACACATAAGAATAAGTGGAGCCTGGATCGAATAGAACTGATGCATCTCTGTGACAGACCAAGATAGTACATGTGATGACAGAATCGGAGGCGACAGCCTCAGTACAGGCAGGAAGGACGTAGTATTTGGCCTGGCCTCTCCCTCGAGGGCGACCTCTACCTCCCCGACCTCCACCTCTAGCTGGCTGAGCAGGTGGGGTAGCAACTGGTGCTGTGATCATAGCCTGAGAACTCTGCGAGGCGCGCTGTGGCTGAGAAGTCTGTGGAGGTGAAGCCCTCCCAAGTCTAGGGCAATCCCTCACCACATGGCGTGTGTCATTACATTCAAAACAAGCTCTGGGAGGACGTGGCGGCTGTGATTGGCTCGGGCCAGGTCTGTTGGACTGACCAGTAGAAGCACCCCGTGCAGGAGGCGCACTAGATATTGGAGGTGCATAATAAGGCTCCTGAGGTCCAGGAGGAGCTGGAACACCACCGGCTGCTGGGAGAGCTGAATGAACAGGGCGACTCATATAACCCCTACCATGACGACCTGCAGCTGCGGCATGGGCACCAGAATAATGACCCGACTCTCGAGACCTCTTGGCCTTCCTTTCCTCTCTATACCTAGCATGCATACCCTCAATCCTCCCAGCAATGCTCACCACCTATTGATAAGAATATCCATCTCCAACTCACGAGCCATGCTAGACCTGATGCTGGGAATAAGCCCCTCAATAAACCGGCGAACCTTCTCGCGAACAGTAGAAACCAAAGCTGGGGCATGTCTAGCCAAGTCGGTGAAACGAACAGTATACTCCGAGACAGTCATAGTACTCTGGCGCAAATGCTCAAACTCTGCGCGCCAAGCGTCCCTGAGACTTTGGGGAACATACTCTCTCATGAACATATCTGAAAACGAAGCCCAAGTCAGGGAAGCTGCCTCATCCGGACTGTCTAACTCATAAGCACGCCACCACTGATAGGCGGCCCCTCGAAGCTGAAAAGTAGTGAAGAAAACCCCGCTCGATCCTGATATACCCATGGTACAGAGGATACGGTGGCACTCCTCAAGAAATCCAAGAGTATCATCTGAGGCTAGCCCGCTGAATGTAGGAGGCTGATACTTCTTGAACCTCTCAAGCCTCTTCTGCTCCTCCTCTGAAGCTACTGCCCTCTCCTCGGGCTGAGCTGGGGCTACCAGCTGTATAGAATATTCTCTGGACCTGATCAACATGCACTCGTTGCTCAGGAGTGCGGGCGGCGGGAGTCTGTGCTCCTCCCCCGTCCTGAGATGTAGCTGCAGCAAGGGGAAGCAACCCTGCCTGAGCTAGAGTAGTGTACATAGTCATAAACTGCGCCAGAGTCTCCTGGAGTGCTAGAGTAGTAGTAGCAGACGCATCAGGTGTCTGGACTCCGACTGGAATTGCTGGTGGCACCTCGGTGGCAGCTCGCGCGGGTGCTCTGGCTGCACCACGAGCGCGTCCTCAGCCTCTACCCCGGCCCCAGCCTCTGGCGGCTCCAGTAGGGGGAGCGGGTGCCTGATCATCTCGAGTAGCATGTGTCCTCACCATTTGTGAGAGAATAGAAGACAGAAGTTTAGAATTGTGATATCAAAAATCTCGCACGACAAGGAAATCAAATGAAGTGGAACTTTCTTAACAGTTACATAGCCTCTCGTAGATAAGTACAGACGTCTCCGTACCGATCCGCGAGACTCTAATAAACCGGCTTGTGATTCATGACTCCTATGAACCTAGAGCTCTGATACCAACTTGTCACGACCCCAATTCACCCTCCATGAACTATCGTGATGGCACCTAGTCACTACGACTAGGTAAGCCTAACAAATATGGAAAAAGAAACAGAATTGCGGAAGAAAGTAATTAAGAATCGAGATAACAAGGTTAAATAGTGTTTAAGATGCCGCCTGGCATATAACAATACAATATCTCAATCTAACACTCCCAAACTTCGGAACCCCATGAATCACAAGCTAAAAGATTACATAATAAGCTCTAACTCCATAATGTCTACCAACAAGGGAAAATACGAAAAGGCTATACTAATAATGAGAATAGAAAGGGACTCTTCGGTCTGCGGACGCGGCAGATATACCTCGGAGTCTCTACAAAATGCCTCACCTCAAGCGTGATAAGTCTGAGTGGGAGTACCTGGATCTGCACATGAAAAACATGCGCAGGAAAGGCATGAGTACACCACAACGATACTCAATAAGTGCCAAGCCTAAACCTCAGTCGGGCAGTGACGAGGAAGGTTAGGGCCCTACTGAGATTAAAGAAAAATAAAAGATATAATAGTGTAGAATAAGACAGTATACTTAAGTGCAACAGTAAAAGTAACACACGATAAAATAACAACAGCAACTTTAACAGAGACATAGAATTCACGGAAATAAATGCATCTCAACGCAGAGATAACAACCGGGGGATCTCTTAGTATCCCGAGGATCTCTTAGTATACTCAATATGTGTACTGGGGATCTCTCAGTATCCCGAGGATCTCTTAGTATCCTCAATATATATGCTGTGGATCTCTCGGTATCCCAAGGATCTCTTAGTATCCTCAATCTACGTGCTGGGGATCTCTTGTTATCCCGTACTACAGTCCAAATCAATACAGGTGCAGGGGATCTCCCGGAATACGAATCTGTAGTCCCAAAGTAAACAAGCAGGGGGATCTCCCGGGATACCGTCCCGTAGTCCCAAAGTAAACAAGCAGGGGGATATCCCGTGATACCGTCCCGTAGTCCCAAAGTAAACACACAGCAGCAACACGAAGAATACTCAATTCAATTCTAATTTCATACCAAGGTAAAAACAGGTATTTCTAACCTAGCATGCCACACATAGTGCAATTAAGGCAGTTTAAGCAAATAAGGCAATTAGACATGCTTCCCTAAGCTAATAGCAGGCTTAAATTACACACGGTATGAACAGGAAAAAAAAGGGAATCATATTTATAGTTACTTAAAGAAAACGTATTTTCAACCATTAGCACAAGTACGCACTCGTCACCTCACGTACAAGGCATTTCGATTATCAACAAACCAAATCCTAAGGGGAGTTTCCCTCACACAAGGTTAGACAAGCCACTTACCTCGAACCGGCTCAAAAACCAACCCGAAACCACGTTCTTGCCACGAGTATTCGACTCCGAATGGCCCAAATCTATTCAATTCAATTGCATAATGTAAATAACACTTCAAGTAAATGATTCTACAAATAAATTCTAAGCTAATACACGAAATTAGGTAAAATGACCAAAATGCCCTCCGGGCCTACATCTCGGAATCGGGTAAAATTTACATTTTCAAAATCCTCATACTCGTACGAGTCTAACCAGACCAAAATTATCAAAATCCAACGTCAAATCCCCAATCAAAACTCAAAATTTAGGTCTAAGAACCTTCTTCAAATATTTTTCCAATTTTCATCTCAAATCCGAAATTAAACGATAAAACTAACAATAGATTAATGGAATACAACTAGAAAGGGATAAGTAATCGTTACCCACTGATTTCCTTTTCAAAAATCTCTCAAAATCGCCCTCTCCCGAGCTCCAAATCAATTTTCTAACTTTTGAAACTAAACCCTCGAAATTCTGATTTTCTGCCCAGTAAATCCGCATCTGCGACTCTGGGACTGCACTTGCGGTCCGGCTTCTGCGGAACACAAGTCGCATCTGCGACGTTTCATTAAAGCTGAATTTCTGCACCTGCGGCTGCTTTACCGCACCTGCAGTCTCGCAGGTACGTTGACCATTTTGCACCTGCGGTTTGTTGGAGCCTGGCAGGAAACACAACTTCAGCTGCAAACTTCACATGCCTTACTCTCCGTCAACGATCCGAAATCATCCCGAGGCCCCCGGGACCTCAACCAAAAGCACGAACAAGTCATATACCACTATCCAAACTTATACCAACCCTTAAAACACCTAAAACAACATCGAAACATCGAATCATTGTTGAATTCAAGCTTATGAAATCCCAAAATCTTCCGAATTACGCTTTCGATCAAAAAGTCTATCAAACCTCGTCCGAATGACCTGAAATTTTGCACATACGTCATATTCAACACTACGGAGCTACTTCAACTTTCAGAATTCCATTCAGACCCCGATATCAAAATCTCATTATCGAACCGCAAACTTTAAAAATTCAACTTCGGCATTACAAGCCTAAATGAGCTACGGACCTCCAAAACACAATCCGAGCGCGCTCCTAAACCCGAAATCACCCAACGGAGCTAACGAAACCAACAAAATTCCATTCCGAGGCTGTCTTCACACTGTTCCGACTATGGTCCAAATTCTAAAACTTAACTCTCACTTAGGGGACTAAGTGTGCCCAAACTCTCCGAAACTCCAAATAAATCTACCCGACAACTCACAATAGCAGAAACAAACAGGGGCAATGCTGTTAATAGGGGATCGGGGCGTTAATTCTTAAAACGATCGATCGGGCCGTTACAATTACCTTACTTATCGTAGGGAATCACGTTCATCGTGCTGGCGGTCGGTTCGTTCCATATGCCGGGAGGCATAAAGCGCTGGTATATTATTTGGTATACTTAGTTATAATATTAACATTACCATTTTGCAATTGATATTTTAGATGTTGTGCAGGTTATTGGACTACATATGTTCCACCAGTTGGGATTGCAGATGCAACAACATGCCGGCAAAGGAGCGGCCTGTTTGCATGACTATGGCCTTCAGGTTACAAAGTTGGCTGCCCGGACATTGCAACAAGCCCGGGATGATGAGCGCTTATCACAAGAGGTTGATTATATGGCGCCAAAGCAGTACCATCGTGGGCCACCAGTGTAGCCTGAATGTGGTCGACGTGGCAGGGGTGTGCCATGAGGCAGGGGTGTTCCACGAGGTAGGGGTGTCCCACGAGGTCGTGGGGGTCGGCGAGGAGGTTGTCCCAGCAAGGAGGCGTTGAGTCACCTATTGAGGATGTTGGAGTTGATCAGCCGGGTGACCACCCTGATCGTAGTGATGTGCCCTCATTTAGCCTGGGGCTTACTCCAGGGACTTCGCAGGTGACCCCGTCAGCTCCATTGTCGATTGCAGGCACGCCCATTACCTCACATAACTAGGATGTGTGGTTTGCTGACCCTCCAGAGGCATCGAAGGTTGCTGATGCTCGTCCGTTACGAGATGTGGATAGTGGGCGCCGACATAGTTATGGCTCACCATCGAGGGATGCTGAGGATCTTCCACAGGATTTGTAGCCTGTTTGGCCAAGCTTTTTTTTGGGCCAAAAGTGCTTTTTATGGCCAAAAGCACTTTTGGCCAAAATTTGAGGTGTTTGGCCAAGCTTTTGGAAGGAAAAAAAAGTGCTTTTGAGGAGAAGCAGAAGCAGTTTTGGAGAAGTAGAAAAAAGTAGCTTCTCTCCAAAAGCACTTTCTGAGTAGCACTTTTGAGAACAATACACTTAGAAGCAGTTTTTAAAAGCTTGGCCAAACACTAATTACTGCTCAAAAGTATTTTTCTAATTAATTATCCAAACACAAACTGCTTCTCACCAAAAGCACTTTTTTAAAAAGTACTTTTGAGAAAAACACTTCTCAAAATAAGCTGATTTTAGAAGCTTGTCCAAACGGGCTATTGGTTAGTTTGTATTACTATTACTTGATTTTTGTGTTTATCTCATTGATTAGTCATAAATATCTAAAGCATATTTTTTTTTGAAGCCATCATCCTCGCCCGTCGCGGAGGCCACTAGGTGCGACACTCACATGTCTGAGACGGATGAGTATATTCAGGAGCCCTCTGCGACCATGGTAAGACATTTTAATTAATTTTTATGAAATCAACCCCTACATTACTATTACATAATTCATATACTAAAATATATCATTATTCTGTAGGTTACTGTTGCACCGACGGCCCCTTCTACCGAGCCTGCCAGCCTTATTGATGATCATGCTGCAGCTCATCCTCCGATAAAGAGGCATCGTGATGAGGATGATCCTGATAGTGTAGCCGGGCAGGATGTGATGCGCCTAAGGCCAACAGCTGCAATAAAGCATACAGGATGTAGGACACATTGATTTTTTTTTTGTATTTTATGTACATATGACATTCAGTAAATAATGAAAACTATTTTTATTATTTACATTTTATGTGCATTATGTTTTTTTTTTCTCCGGTTCTTCGTTATTTTAATACTACAACACAAACACAAACATAGCAACTTAACATCATTTAAATCCTGTACAACTAATGAAAATACAAGACCCGGAGAACATAAAGATAAAATAATATACTCAACACATACATGTCATTGTTTAGTAATTACCGCCTAGTATTCTCTGCTCCAACCACTTGAATTTCTCTTCCAGCCTATTTTTTTCTTCTTCTGCCTCTTTTAGTTTTTCCTGCGATGCCGCAATTTCTCGTTTCATTTCAGACTCACGGCGTTGGTATTCACAATTCATATTTCAAATATACTGCAAAGATTCTTTGTAGCATTTCTGCTCAATGGGTTCATCATACCATTCCTCAAAATTGCAATAATTTCTGTCATTGCCTTCAAACCTGTTTACACACATCTAGTATCTGCGCCCAAACTGATCATCGGACCAACATGACTTCATCATACAACTTTTGCCACAATAGCACATTGGTTGGTCATTGCGTCCAGACATTTGTTAATGCAAAAAAAAACCCTGCTTTATGTAAAGTTTTGCTATTTGTTTTGGTTAAGCGCAGATAATAACTAAAATGCGCTAGTTATTTATAGGCAAGGCAACACACATAACGTAGTATTTAACCGCGCTATGTTTCGCGTGTTAAAGATTCTTTCTGATACAAACAACTTTTCCAGGCGAGCAGCTTTTACGTCAACAAGACAACTCACATAACATAGTATTTAATTGCTATATGCTGCGCGTGTTAAAGATTGTTTTGGGTACAATACAACTTTTCCAGGCGAGTAGCTTTTTACGTCGACAAGACAACTCATATAACATAGTATTTAACCGCGCTATGATGCGCGTGTTTAAGATTGTTTCGGGTACAATACAGCTTTTTCATAATTTTATTTCATACATTCTTCAAGATAAACAAGTGTCACACCTCCTTTTTCCGAGGGGATAGGGAGTTTTTCCAATTAAAGTGACATTAATCGAAATTAGGATTATTTATTTAATTCAAAGTCGCCACTTGGGATAATTTATGGTGTCCCAAGTTACCGGTTTATTTTAAATCCCCAAATCGAGAAAATTGACTCTGTTTTAAAGTCTGCGAAACCATAAGATCGGGTAAGGAATTCTGTTAATCCAGGAGAAGGTGTTAGGCATTCCCGAGTTCCGTGGTTTTAACATGGTCGCTCAACTATTAATAATTGGCCTAATTATCTGATTCATTACGCGTTTTAAACCTATTGTGCATTTTAACCTTTTAACTGCTTTTAATTATTATGGAATTTGTTTGATCAAGTCGCGATGTCGTGCACTCGTTTGTTTTTGTACACATTGCGAATCACATCACAGGAACCGTACCCACGATCTACAACATGTTTATGTTATTATTGTTTGAAGTTATGGTCGGGTCACATAAAATGCGTACCTGAATTGGGGATTATGTATCATGACTATGCCACGGGAACCGTACCCATAGTCACGATGAATATTATTAATCGCGCCTAAAGCACACTACGATGTTCATGAATTATTTTTCCTAAACTACTTTGAGATTGTTGTGAGGCCATGATTTATGAAAATAAAATGGTGGGAAAAGGATAAAATTTATTACTAAAATTATTAACACGGTTCATTACTACTAAGTTATGAGAGGTGAATGCCACATATTAAGTTATCAATATTCTAACATTAAATACCTCATAATGAAACCAGAGAGACTAGAATGTCAATTAATTCTCTAAACAAAAACGAGGGCCGAGAAGAGTCATAATTACATTTCAACACTATATAAAAATTAGCAATAAATTATGGCGTAAAGGAGTTTGAAGAGCTTTGGAGTTGGGTTGGTGGCAAATTTCTCCTTTGTCCAAGAGAGAGTACGATGGAGGTCGCTTGGGGGGTGGCTGCTTTTTGATGAAATTGAAAAAGAAAGCATCAATCTGCCTCCTCCGTGTATTTTGGTCTCTTAGGAGATTAAAAGGTAGGTTAGGGTTTGGTTATAATTGGGTTTAAATATGGGTGTAAGAATTGACATGAGCCATTAGAATGGGGGAATAGATGGCTAAGATTAAATCTTGCATTTTAAATGGAGAGTGGGCTAATGGGTTGGGAAGAATGAGCATTTGTCTTGCTGGGCTTAAATATGATAGGAAGACTAAAACAATAATATGTACTTATAAAAATATAAAAATTACTCTTAATTAATTAAAATAAACCACTAAATAAAACTAACTATTAAAATTGAAACTATTTTTTGTATTTTCTTTTAATTTTTAAATACTAAAACAATAAAATTAAACTAATATAGTGGTAATAAAAATGGATTAAAAATATGTAATAACTCAAGTAAATATTTAAAATACTAAAACTAACTTAAAAATTGTGCGGGTCAAAAATTACGTGCTTATAGCTGCCCCTCTTTGCTACTGCTTTTGAGCAAAGAAACAAGTAAGCGACATATTGACTTCTGATCCGAAACTTATTCAAATGAGACAAAGACGGATAAAAAATTATGACCGAGCATTGGTATCTGAGTTGCCTATATATCCTTAGCTATAAAGGAATCAGGCCACGTGTAGTTCAGAGAATGATTGAGTGATGAGTTCGAGAGTCGAGTGAGGTTCCGTCGAGGCTCCGGTCCGTGGCGCTGTTATTACATCAAAATATAATGGAACTAAAGAAGCCTATCAGCTATGAGTTACAAGATTCCTATCTATGAGTCTTTTGAAGCTTGATCTTGAGCCTTAGCTGGTTCTTTATGTAGTGTAACGACCCAGCCGCTCGTTTCATGAGTTATAGCCCCGTTTCCCCCATTTCTTCTTCTTTATGTGTTCCTCAGCTGTATTTCATCGTATCGTGTTGGTTGGTTTAGGTCCAAAGTGGTTTCACTGTGGAATGAGACACTTAGTCTCCTATTTAGAAGTTTAAGTTGGAAAAGTCAACCGGATGTTGACTTACGTGTAAATGATCTCGGATGTGAACTCTAATGATTCGGTTAGCTCCATTAGATGATTTTGGACTTGGGAACCCGCCTGGAATGTAATTTGGAGGTCCATGGTAGATTTAGGCTTCAATTGGCGAAATTAGAAATTTGGCGTTTCTCGGTCGGCAGTGGAAATTTTGATATCGGGGTCGGAATGGAATTCCTAAAATTAGAGTAGGTCCGTAGTGTCATTTGTGACGTGTGTGCAAAATTTCAGGTCATTCGAACGAGGTTTGATAGGTTTCGGCACCATTTGCGGAATTCATAAGTTTATAAGTTCTTAGGCTTGAATCCGAGGGTGATTTGGTGTTTCAATGTTGTTTTGAGTGTTCGAAGGTTTGACTAAGTTTGAATGGTGATATGTGACTTGTTGGTATCTTTGGTTGAGGTCCCGAGAGCCTCGGGATGATTTCGGATGGTCAACGGAGAATTTGGAAATGAGTTGGGGCAGCTGAAGCTGCTACTTCTGATGTTTCCGCACCTGCGGATTGGGGACCGCAGGTGCGAGATCGCAAATGCGGTAGGGAAGCCACATATGCGAAAATTGGGGGCTAAGGGAAGAACCGTAGATGCGGTAGGTTTGACGCGTCTGCGGGACCGCAGGTGCGGTGTCTGGGGCGCATATGGGGTTTTGGGCCGCAGGTGCGGTTGTTTGGACCGCAGAAGGAGTTGCGCAAGTGTGAGAAAAAGGCCGCAGGTGCGAGATGCTTGGGCAGAATGTATAAAAGGGAGGCTTCGCGAATTTTGGGTTATCTTCCACCATTTTTATCCGTATTTGGAGCTTTTAGGAGCAATTTGAAGAGGGATTCAAGGGGGTTTTCATTGAGGTGAGTAATTTGAACCCTAATACTCATGTTTATGGTAATTTCCCGTGGTTTTATCATGTAATTAGTGGTGATTAAGGGTGAAATGAGGGGTTAAGGCTTGGAATTTTGGAGAGTTTTGATTGAGGATTTGAGGGACCATTTGATGTCGAATTTTGATGAATTTGGTATGTATAGACGGGAGTGAAAGGAGTTTCTAGTTTTGTGATTTTTGTCAGATTCCGAGACATGGGGCCGGGGGCCGGGTTTGGGTGAATTTTGGGATTTTGGTCTAAATTGTTAGTTTTTCGTGTGGAATTGATTCCTTGGCCTATATTGATTGCATTGCATTGCTTTTGGTTAGATTCGGGACATTTGGAGGCCGTTTCCAGAGGCAAAGGCGTAGAGGAGTAGGATTTGGCTTGGTTTGAGGTAAGTAATGCTTCCAAACTTGGTTACGAGGGTTTGAAACCCCGAACTATGTGTTATGTGATTAGTATTATGGTGATTCAAATGCCAAGTGACGGGCGTACGGGCGTGCACCGTGAGAATTGTGGCCTGGTTCATTCCATGGCATCGCTTAATGACTCTTTCTTGTTGATATCCGTGTTTCTATTATGTGATTAAGTAAATGAGTTGTAAAACATGCTAGATATTATGTTAGGGCTTCACGCCGATACTGTTGTGACCCGAGTGGTCATTTCTTGTTGTCATTTTATTTGATTCATTAACATTTTGTACTCAGTCTTATTCATGCATATCATATCATGTCCCAGTCTCACTGGTTATTATTTGGCATATCATAGGATTGTTTCGGGCTAGTTTCATGGCATTATGAGCCCGTGTGTGTGATATTGGAGAGTGATGACTGAGTGAGGATGAGAGCCTGATTATGAGTGATAGTTATGGGATCGGGCTGCACGGCACAGCTGTTATGTTGATGATTTTGATAGCACTTGGGCTGTAGGAGCCCCTTCGGAGTCTGTAACATACCCAGTGAGCGTGGATGATATTCGAGGGATGGATTTCCCTGGATATGGATTTGTCCGAAGTATTGATATCTGTAGATGGATTTCTCCCCAGGGTTGGATTAGCCTTTACCTCGGTACCGAGTGACTTATAGTCGGTGATGAGTATGTTCCGGGATGGATTTCCCTGGGCCTGATGGCCACATGCGGTACCGAGTGGCTGAGTGTGTATTTATGTATACCTGGAGATGGATTTCTCCTCAGGGTTGGATTACCCTAGTTCCCCGGTACTGGTTGACATGCAGTTAGTGTTATGTTTCGGGATGGATTTCCCTGGGCCGGATGGCCATAGATAGTACCGAGTGGTTGAGCACTTGAAAGTGGGAGCACATGGTGCATTTCATACATTCTGTGCATGGGAATGTAGAGTTAGTTGAGCTTTATATCACATTGTTTAGATCTGTATTTATTTTACTGCTTGAGCTGTGTTCCTGAACTGTTAGCATGCCTACTCTTTCTGCACCGTTTATTTCTATTTCCTGTTGAGGTTATGTTCGTCACTACCTATCAGTCCGTAGTTTGGACTTGTTACTTACCGAGTTGGTGTATTCACATTAACCCCTACACCTTGTGTGCAGATCCAGGTATTTCAGGGCACGGCAACGGCTGTTGACTATTCCAGTCGCGGACTTCCACAGGAGATAGCGAGGTAGTTGCCTGTCGATCGCAGACCCGTCTTTCTCCTTCTTTATCTTCCTTTTAGCATACTTTGGCTATTTTCAGACAATTTTAGTCTTGCTTTATTTCAGGCAGTTGTAGTATTTGCTCATGACTTAGTGACACCCGAGGTCGGGCTTTTATTTCCGCATTTTTTTTGAATTTATCTCTTTTACGGAATTTCAGTATGAAAAAGGTTATTATCTAATTTTTAATGAAATATGGAATCATTTTGGGAATATGTCGGCTGGCCTAGTTCCATGATAGGCGCCATCACGACCGGGTTGGTTTTGGATCGTGACAAGTTGGTATCAGAGTTACATAGGCCTCACGGGTCATGAACGGGTTTAGTAGAGTCTTGCAGATTTGTACGGAGACGTCTGTACTTATCTTCAAGAGGCTGCAGAACCTTTAGGAAAAACTTCACATTCTTGAATTCTTGTCGTGCGAATCTGTTGATTCTGGTAACTAAACTTCTGTTATTCTATTCTCTCACAGATGGTGAGGACACGTGCTACTGGTCAGGACGGACGACCACCAGTACCACCAGTTGGGGCCACTAGAGGCCGAGGCCGCAGTCGAGGCCGTGGTAGGGGCAGGGGTGTAGCCCGCACAGTAGCTAGGGCAGCACCTGCGGATCCACCAGTCGCCCCAATTCATGATCAGGTCCCAGTTGTGGATGCTCTAGCGGGACCGTCTAAGGCACCGGCTGTGCCTATTGTTATTCCAGGTCTTCAGGAGACCTTAGCTCAAATTTTGATCGTGTGCACCAGTCTTGATCAGGCGGTCACCATTTCTGCTATAGCAGCTACTTCCCAGGCCGGGGGAGGCACTTAGACTCCCGCCGTGTGTACACCCGAGCAGGTTGTTTAGGGATTACAGACATACGGGGAACCACCAGCCCAGCCGGTTGCACCTGCTCAGGATTATATAGTACTAGTCATGCCTGATGACGACATCGTAGGTTGGAGAGATTTGGTAGACTTCAGCCTCCGACTTTCAGTGGCGCAGAGGGCGAGGATGCCCAGGGTTTCTTGGACAAGTGTCAGAGGATTCTTCGTTCAACGGGTATTCTCGAGACCAGTGGGGTCTTATTCACTACTTTTCAGTTTTCTAGAGTTGCCTTCACATGGTGGGAGGCTTATGAGAGGCGTAGGCCTGTTGGTACAGTGCCCCTTACCTGGCTGCAATTCTCCGTTCTCTTTTTGGAGAAGTATGTGCCGCAGTCCTGCAGAGAGGAGCTGCGCAGACAGTTCAAGTAGTTGCATACGAGATGAGGTTTTCTGAGTTAGCCCGTCATGGTGTTTGGTTGGTTCCTACAGATAGGGAGAGGATCAGGAGGTTCGTGGATGGCCTCGCTTATCAACTACGTATTCTTATGACCAAAGAGAGAGAGAGTGTGTCTGGTGCTTCTTTTGAGGAGGTAGTTGACATTTCCAGAGAGATAGAGTCGGTTCACTGCCAGGAGCGGGTTGAGAGGGAGGCTAAGAGGCCTTGAGGATCTGGTAGTTTTGGTGGTGTTCCTTCCGGAGGTCAGTTCCAGCACGGCAGAAGCCGTCCACTCAGACATGCTCAGTCAGCTCGTCCGGGTCACCATGGTGGATCATTTGGCCATGGTTCTCACAGTTCACATCAGGGCCACTCCTCTCTCAGTGCCCTTCCAGCTCAGAGTTCGACTCATGGACCATCAGTTCAGGGTTCATTTATGCGTGGTTCTTCTAGTGGATATCCTGGTGCTCGGGGCTCCCTTCAGTCCCCATTGCTAGTGGCCGGTAGAGGTTGCTTTGAGTGTGGAGATTTGGGTCATATCAAGAGGTTTTGTCCCTGCCTTACGGAAGGCTCATCCCAGCAGAGGAGTTAGCTTTCGGCTTCAGCACCAGCTACTTCCCCACCCGCCCAACAAGCTCGGGGTGGAGGTCAGTCTGCTAGGGGTCGCCCTAGAGGGGGAGGCAAATAAGGTGGCGGTCATGCTCGTTTCAATGCACTCCCTGCCAGACCAGATGCTATTGCTTCGGATACTGTGATCACAGGTATTATCTCAGTTTGCGCAGGGATGCCTCTGTATTATTTGATCCTGGTTCCACTTTTTCATATGTGTCATCATATTTTGCTAGTTATTTGGATACGCCCCACGAGTCTCTTGTTTCCTCAGTTCATGTATCTACCCTGGTGGGCAATACTATTATTGTGAACCGCGTACATTGATCTTGTGTGGTGACTATTTGGGGTTTGGAGACCCGAGTAGACCTTTTGCTGCTTAGTATGGTCGATTTTGATGTGATATTTAGCATGGATTGGTTGTCTTTGTGTCATGCTATTCTGGATTGTCACGCCAAGACGGTGACGTTGGCTATGCTGGGGGTGCCATGGATTGAGTGGCGAGGTTCGTCGGAGTATGTTCCTAGTAGAGTGATTTCATTTTTGAAGGCCCAACGAATGGTTGGGAAGGGTTGTTTTTCTTTTCTTTTTTATAATCCACTAGGCAGTATGCCTAGGGCTAGTTTTTATAAATATTTTAAAAATAAATAAAGTAGCATGTTGTCTTACTAGATGTAAGACAGTAGACTAAGCTAAACATATAACACCTATGATCAACTTTAGGCATAAGATACCCAAAATTGACATTACTTAATGAACTAGTATGAAAAAGCAAAACTAAACAGTGTATAGAAACTAGCCTATTACAATCATAGTCATTTACTGCCTTGTCTAGCTCCTTCTTCTAACTCCTGTACAGTTTTTGGTGATTCTCAACTGTGTTGGATTCATTCATGAGTTCATGTATTGACTCTGCATGCTCAACTGATCTGCCTCCATCTTCAAACTTCATACAGTGGCTATTTGTTGCAAACACTGCCCAATTCCTATTTGCTGTGATGTTCCTGTATTTTTGCTCGATTGTATTCCATGACTGATCTTGTGGACTATCTTCCTGCTTGTGTTTCGTGCATGTCGTAGTACATGTGCAATTTTTAATGCATGTTTTTATACAGCATTTGGCTTTGCAGAGTTCCTGTGATAACAACTGCCTCAACACATATGTTATTGGCCACATATGACTTTGTCCATGGCTCGATGAATCCATTCTCATGCTTGTGCCCTTCCTAGCTTGCCTTCCCGTGGAATGAGTACAAAGTAGTGATACCACCACATGGAAGTTAGGCCACGAAGAGATCATGAGAGTACTAATGGTTCCTGCTGTATTTACTGTCCAATTCCAAACTTCAGTGATGATGTTACCATTTTTTGTCCATAATTCATATATGATCCCCCACTGATTCTGTGAAAATTTTGCCTTCTTGTGTTCCTTGGATATGATACTATCAAGCTGTGGTATCCTGCTCCTAATGTGATGATGCATACTTTCCTTGATTCCTTTTGAAACTTGCTGCCTCGACTGTTCATGACTATACACTGTATGGATTTGTCCATTTCTTAGAAAGTCCATTTTCATAATCCTACCCTCTCCAGCTTGCCCTCCGGTGGAATGAGTACCAGGTACTAATACCACCACTAAGAGGTTGGGCCAAAGCAAGGTAAGTATGAACATGTTACCTTCAGAGAAAAAAGCTACAGCTTCCTTAGTTTTCCACCTACTCACTTCAGAATCCATTCCTTTCAACCTGTACCATGTTGTTGCCCAGAACCATGCTATCATGCTCTTGCATGTTACAAAGGTTGTTTCAATGGAAGGTTGGAATATGTGACAATGCATGAAGTTAGTATCTTTCCCTGCAAAAAAGAAAATTAGGTTAGTGTAAAAAGTGTTCACATTGTACTCCTCCCAAAGTCCTTGTACAACATGAACTGTTGAGAAAACCTCCAACCTACAACACCTAGCCCTTGACCTATCCCTACCTAATTGGAACCAATTCCTAACAAAAGCCGGTGTACCTACACTCTCTATATCATACCCTTCATACCATCCATATCAGACCACTGAACTGCAGCACCTCCTTTCATATCATTTCTTATGACCCATCCTAGACTCCATTGTAAGTAATCCACCTTGCTCCATATTTCTTTATCCCTCTTGATCAAGTGTTTTAGTCTCCTGCACCATATTTGATTTAACAACTCTCTACACCTGCATACATAGGAGTTATGAACCCATGCACCACATTGATATTGATTCCTGCCATATATTTCCTTATTGCTCCTGTCATGCAAGCTTACCCCCATATTTTCCTGAACTCCTGCAACCAGTATCACCTTCTTTAAGGCTGCTGCATCACCTAATACCCTTTGCCCAATTCGATTTACCATTCTGGGCAAATAAACATCCAACATAGCTGCTTGACTTTGCAAGGCAGCCCTGCTTTTACACAACAAAGTGCCCATATTAGAACCTGCATCTATGTTTGTTTTTGATTTCCTTTCACCGGGTTGAGTGCAAAGCACTAATACCACCAGTTAAATCTCCATCAAAGAACACGACATAGCTGCTGACACCAAACCTGCAAAAAAGAAAACATTGTTAGATAAAAACATGATCACCATGTACTCCTCCCTATGGATTTGTACATGATGATGATAACTTCTGCAGACCACTATTGCTCTTCTCCTTGTCACCATGGTCTTTAGTTCTTGTCTACCTTCACCCTCAAGTATGGACATTGCAGTTTATCCCCATTTACTAGCCTTCTAGCTTGTGTGTCCAAGTGATGAAAGGAGAAATATTCAATTGACCCTTGATCCAAAGCATAATTGGCTAAGTGATCCGCTAGCTTGTTCCCCTCTCTGAATATATGTGATAATCTGCCATTGAGTACATGCAACATCTGCCTTATCTCCTTTACATCTTCTTCAATAATCCAAGGAGGCTTCCATTCCCCTTCAATCACCTTTTTCAGAAGCATTGAATCTGTTTGTACCCAAATATTATCAATACCAGTAGCCATAGTATGTTTCAATGCCTCCAACATAGCCTTAGCTTCTGCCTGTGTATTGGTCACTTCCTGAATCTCTTTACCACATGCATATAATAAATCACCATGTTCATTCCTCAAGCAAAACCCTACGGAACTTCTTCCTGGATTACCCCTAGATGCCCCATCAGTCTTTATTTTTATCCAACCTTGCATTGGAAGTTCCCGCAGTACCTTGTTAATCTTCAGCTTAGGGATATAATTCTCCATCATCTGCAAAATGTCAGGCCATCTATATGGCACATAAGAGATCCCAGGCTTTCTCACTTTGATAAGTGCCTGAATAGTTGTGCAGACTTGAAAAACCATCCTATTAGTAGACACGGGTTCACCATGTTTATTACTGTTTCTCCTTTTCCACAACTCCCATACAATGATACAAGGTAAGGCTAAAAAATTGGCTTCAACCTAGTTATCATCTTTAAGGTCCAACACTTGACTATAGCTTGATGCAAACTCAAACCTTCAAGAGATATTCCAGCATGATTGAAAAAAATATGACCACACCTTTGTAGCTGTGTAAGATCTGAAAAAAACATGGCTAATTGTTTCTTCATTTGGCCTGATACAACACCAGCATTTGGAAGGCATAAAATATCCCATTCTTCTTAGAGTAGAATCCAGAGTTAGTTTACCTCTCCACAGCTTCCACATGAAAAAGGAAATTTTAAATGGCGGTCCAGCAATCCATATATTAGAGAATGCAAGAGCAGGATCTTTCCTTCTTCTCAGGTATTGCCAAGCAGTTTTAACTGAGAATTGCCCTCTAGTTTCTAGACTCCAAATAGGTTTGTCCAGTTCATCTGAATATGCAGGGCATGGTATGTTATTTATGATATGTAGAGCTAAATCATCTGGTAACAGTTCCCTAAGCTTCTCCACATCCCACTGTCCTTCAATCATCACTTCATGCACATTTTGAATTGATTCATCAACTATGAATTCTGGAGGTGTCACAAAATAAAGTGCTCCTAATCCTGTCCAATTGTCAAACCAGAAAAAAGAAGATCCCATCTGAATTTTCCAGTAAATTTGATGCTCCACAATATCTCTGCATTCCAACATCTTCCTCCACACATGAGAGCCATATCTCCAAGGAACAATAATTGCATTCATCTTTTTGTAGTATTTTTGACACATGAAGGAACTCCACAATGATGGTTTGGTCCTTGCAGAGACTCCTTGCATTGATTCAGTTCCGCTAGTGAGGGACTTTCTGGATGTGTTTCCTGCAGACCTGCCAAGCATGCCGCCGGACAGGGATATTGACTTCGGTATTGATTTGGTACCGGGCACTCAGCCCATTTCTATTCTACCATATCGTATGGCATTGGCGGAGTTACATGAATGAAGAAGCAGCTTTAGTAACTCCTTGATAAGGGGTTCATTCGGCCTAGTGTGTCACCTTGGGGTGCACCGGTTCTATTTGTGAAGAAGAAGGATGGCACGATGAGGATGTGCATTTATTATAAGCAGTTGAACAAAGTCACAATCAAGAAAAAGTATCCTTTGCCTCGTACTGATGATTTATTTGACCGGCTTCAGGGAGCGAGGGTGTTCTCCAAGATTGATCTCAGGTCAGGGTATCACCAGTTGAAGATTAGGGACTCGGAAATTCTTAAGAAAACTTTCAGGACCCGATATGGTCATTATGAGTTCCTTGTGATGTCTTTTGGGCTGAACAACGCCCCAGCAGCATTCATGCATTTGACGAACAACGTGTTTCGACCTTATCTCGACTCGTTTGTTATTGTTTTCATTGATGATATTCTGGTTTACTCGCGTAGTCAGGAGGAGCACGCTGATCATTTGAGAGTTGTATTGCAGCAGTTGAGGGAGGAGAAGATTTATGCAAAGTTCCCCAAGTGTGAGTTTTGGCTCAGTTCAGTGGTGTTCTTGGGGCACGTGGTGTCTAGTGAGGGTATTTAGGTTGATCTGAAGAAGATAGAGGCGGTTCAGAGTTGGCCCAGACCGTCCTCAGCCACAGACAAAGGATCCTGCCCCGGACAGAGCGCTCGTTGTAATCAACAATTTGAAGTGTGAGTTATATATGGCTAATCTTAAAATCAGTAATTTGAAGTCGTTGTTGGATGATGGGAAGATTGAAAGGGACAATTGAAGGAAAAAGTAGTTGCGATGAAGGCAAGAAATAATCTTCTAGTAATGAAACAATTGGAGTTGGAAGATAAAATTCTCAAGATGAAGTTCTTCATTATGCTTTCATGTGCGCTATTTGTAGGACTTATTGTTGTTATTATAAAAAATTGAAGCTGAATTGGGAATGGACGGTGAAAGTTATTTTCTTGTAGATGTGTTATTTCCCATGAATATTTGCAACTATATATCGGATGATGTATTTTAAGCCTTAACTTTTTGTATCTTTCTTTTTTGTAACTTGTTTAATCTATATATCGGATGATGTATCTTACTACTTAAATCTATTTGTTCCTACTTTTGATTATGGCTGGTTATAATTGGCAATTAAAGCTTGCAATGTTATAACCTGAAAAACTTATACAACCTGGGTGTTTCATAAATGCACATGGCATATTGGATGTATCAAATTGCTGAACATATGCAACAAAATCAAAATCAGGGAATGAGTATTCCTATAGTTCACGACAAATGCTGAAGATTAGCCAGCGACATGTAAATAAAATACAAGGATTAAATCACTACACAACAGTAAAGGCTCCTAAAGCTGATGACAGGTGAATAAAGGCTAGATTTCATAAATGTACATGGCATTTTCAGTTTAAAGGATAGGTGGATGCAATGTTATAACCATCCATCTTGACTAAATCAAGTGGTTCCATTGCTTGAGATGGGTCCACTTTCCGAAACTTCTCACCTTTCACTGGTTGCAACTTGTGTTTATAGGTTAGCAGGTATTCTTCCTTGCTATACCACCAATTGAATTCTTTGAAAGGGTCCAGCTTCTTATGTTGTATGGACTTAATGGCATGGGGGCATGGAATTCCGGTAAGATTCCAAGTCCTACATGTGCATTTCTTCAAAATCATGTTAAACCTTTGCATGAGATTTGGGAGCGGTTTACAACAATGGTGAAAGAATGCCCAAACAACGATATGACCGAGGCGATGATTCAACAAACCTTCTATCGGGGCATCAATACTACAAATCAGTGCATAGTCAATCAATTTGCCGGGGGTAATTTCATGAAGTTGTCTTATGACGAAGCCTGCGAGATTCTTGATGAGATGGCGGATACATCTTCTGCATGGCAAAGTAGAGCGAATGTTCCCCAAGGTGACCCTACGGTTATTCATTTGCATAAGGAGTTACAAGACCATGGACAAGCTATAGCGGAGTTGACAACTACTATGAACCAATTGGCTAAGGCACAGTTGCAACAAATCCAAAACCCACGCCAAGTGAATGCTATGGAAAGTGTTAATTTGGCTTACCAACAAGAGAAGGCAAAGGAGGCAACAAAACCATGGGAATTCTGAGCAATTTGATGATGAGTGTGATAGGTTTCAAAATGATGGCTATGATGAGCAAAATGAAGAGGTACAATATGTTAACAACTATCAAGGCAATAGAGGNGCACCTTAACTACTTCCTCCAAACTAGCAATCTGCTTAAATATGTCTCCAAAAGTAGCTTTACTCCAAGTAGATAAGGCTTGCTCCAGCTTTTTCATCTTATAGTTAAACAAGATGAATGGACTCGCATGAAAATCAGCTTGCCAGTTTTCTTTAACCACATCAAGAAATGCGTCATGTTTTATCCAGAAATTCAAGAATCTAAAGGCTTTCTTGATTGGTCTACTGTTAAGATTGCAAGAAAGCTATAAGGGACAATGGTCTGACCCAATCTTTGGTAGGTGCTCAATCTCCAGACCTGGCCATAATTCTTGTAGTTCCATATTTCCCAAACATCTATCCAGTCGTTTAAATATGCAGTCTTCCTCAGCTCTCCCATTCCACCAGGTGAAAATACTGCCTTTGAAGCCAAGATCAAAGAGGTTACATGTAGTTATACAATGTCTAAAATCATCTATCTCATTTATATGAACTGGAAATCCACCAAATTTCTCCTCTTCATCCCATATCACATTAAAATCACCACCAACTAGCCATGATAGGGACATATCACTAGCCAATGAATACAATGTATCCCACAGTTCAATTCTTTCGATTGCATTACATTTAGCATACACCATGGTAATTATGATCTCCTTCTTACTGTCAATATCAAGCATCTTCAAGGTGATCTGCTGCTCCATGTTAAATAAGATGTCAAAGTCATACTTTTGGTCTATAAAGAGCCATATTTTATTTGAGACATTTACCACTACTTGTTCAAAACCAAGCCTCCTTCTGTATTGGTCAACAGTCCTAATCTGCTTCTTTGGTTCCATTAGGGCAATAAAATCAAATTGAAATTTTCTATCCATTGTAATAACTCTTTCAAAAGCTTGCATTGTATTTACTGATCTAATATTCCAAATAAGAGCATTCATCATCAATTAATGGATTTAGATAAAGTTCTCCTTGTTTGGACACCTGGAAATTGTACTCCAGTGGTCTCCTTGGCTTGCTTTTTCCTCCATCTGCCTGCTGATTTCCCAATTTCCACCTACCTAGGAGATATATCTCCTTTCCTAGCTACATTGAGGAAGTTCTGAGTAGTAGATTCTGCATCCATATCTTTCCCTTTTATTCTTTGTGTCTGATCCTCTTCTTCATATTTATCCTGCTTGATCAACTGATTCTTACTATGTTTGGCCACCAGACTCTTATCAGAATTCTTCATCAACACTATCTCCTTTGTATTTGCTGGAGTAGGATCAATAACTGTTGTTTGAAGCTGAGGATCAGCAACCCCATCCACTGCAGACTCACCTATATTTTGTTGCATATCCAAAGCTCCTTTTTTCTAAACCTGTTCTACTTGTTGCTGATGTATTTCTCCCCTTTTATCTCCTGGATCTCCTGGATCATCTAAATCCCCTGCTTCACTTGTTTGAACAATAGGTACCTGTGCCTCAGTAGGAGTAATTTTATTGTTATGATTAGGAGGTGGTACTGTGTTATTATTGTTCTGTTCAATCTGTCAAAGGTTGCTCAGCTGCAATATTAACATTGACACCTTCTTCTGCACTTTGCACTTCAAGTTTGGTACTCTTACCGTAGACACTTTGTTCTTCCACATCTGGATCCTTATCTTGAACTTCTTCCACATCTTCATGCCCTTCTAAAAATTCTCCTTCATCAGATTCCTCCTCATGTTGTTGACCCCATAACCTACCTCCCACAAATGTCACCTTATCCTTAAGATTCTCCTGCTCAGGAATCATATTTGTATCTAGTGATTGAGAGGGGAGTTCCTGACAGTATTGATTAGTTGTGACATTTAGAACTGGGAAGGTTCTATTCACCCATTGAGCAGTAGATTCTTTGCCTTTATTTGTACCTTCCTTTGCTAAAGTTCTGTTCTCACCAACATTTTCCACATTGCCTCTCTTTGATGAAGCCACTCCAGTAGATTTAGGAGTAAAAACTGAAGCATTTGGATTCAACTCTTTCTGCTTTGGAGTGTCCTGCACAGCAACTTCTTCCACAAGGATCACTGGGTGTTCATTATCACCCTCATCTTCTACTTCCAAAGCTGCAAACTTGTTTGTAGTTTGAATTTGTTGGCCTACATCAACAGGAACAATTTGCCTTCTCTCATTGTCATTGTTTTGTTGATTAACAGCTGCTACTTCTTGCCCTGATGTTTCATTATGATTAGCACTATTCCCAGTTGCATGTACCTGCTGCCTTTCACCTTGGTTGACTGGAACAATTTCTTTTCCTGTGATCACTTGGTTTCCTGCCTTCCTCACACGATTATCCTTTACTTCTTTCCATTGTTCTCCATTTGAGTTTACATTACCTACAACTCTCCCACTCGACAAGATCATCAAAGGTTGATTATGCTGCACCTTAGTCTGCTCCTTGCTATTTTCTACCTTCTGCTTACCTTGATCATATGGAGATAACTCAGGATGTATTCTCCAACATTCAAAATCATCATGTCCTTGTAACCTACACTCTTTGCAGTACTTGGGCAACATGTCATATTTTATATTAACCCACTCAGTTCTTACATTCCCAGTAGCTTCATTGACAATATCCATTCTTACCTTTTTGGATGATCAACTAGCAAATCTACCAAGACTTTGACCCTAGCACAACTAGGTCTAGTCTTATTGATGGTAGCCATATCCAAGTGCAAAGGCTTTCCCACAGCTGAGGCAAGAGAAAAAAGACACTCTTTCACAAAATATGTAGGTAACAAACCTGGGAAAGATATCCAGGCCATCGCCATTGGAGTCTCCTCTCCTGCTTTAAAATTCACATCATATATTAAAGGTCTGATTTGATATTCATGGCCATTCTTGTCCTTAACATATTGAGCACCTTTCGACGTAAAATCTACAAAATCCTGCCATAAGGTCATGCGTATAAGGACATGCCTATCTCTCAAGTAGCCAATGTTACACTCTCCCTTTATACCACATTGCAAAGGGACAATGCGACGTATTTCGTTTAAGTCTGGCCATCCATACGCAAATTTACCAACAACGGCATATTGAAGGCCTTTAATCACATTCATTCGATCAACTTCAGCTTCAGTAAACTTCACCATTGGTTGTCCATTAACAAACGCTGCTCGACGTAAAGGAATTGGATCAACAGTAGAGTCACATTCCTTCATGGCACTGTTCATCGTCGATGGTTTGAGGATTTTAGTGTAATCTAAGGGCTGGGTAGTATTGTTAGAGGTGGTGGGGGCTGAGCGATGGTGGGGGGAGGCTGACCAGCCCGAGTAACAGGCTGGCCGCCGGCCAAATTGGCCATGGCAGCCGAAAAATCGATTTTCTCTCTCTAGGAAGTAAAAATCGCCAGAGCCTCTCTCTCTACCAATAAGGGTTCTTTGCATCCAAAACTGCTTCTGCCTTTAGACCTTATAAAATACTATACTTAACAATTTTCTCGTGACCATCATTTTATCCATTAATGTTCATTAGAGAGTGTTCTCAGAAGGAATTGCTAGGAAGACCTCCTCAAAACTTGATTAAAGAAAATGACAATATTTTTGGGTCGAAAAATTGCTAACATATGGTTTAATGGTTTAAAGGGTAGTCGGGGTCAATTTAATATTATTAAAACTTGGGAGTTAGATATTAAAGTTAGAAAAACTTTCTTTTAGTACTCTCCTCTCTCTCCCCCTCAAGAACTTCACCATAGACCCACCCCACTAGGTCGGTTTCGGTGTACCAAACGTCAACTTTGGACCAAAAGAAGGCCACGATTGACTCTCTCATGTCTATATAGACCCCAGTATAGTGTAATTTTTCCAACATTAATAATTTTTTGATAACTTCAGATTTATCTTTTACTTTTTATTAGAAGTGTGATTTTGGGTTTAAACAATAGGTTGTTTGAAGTGAAATATGTGTGTTGCTACTATATGTAGTTGATTTTGCAAAATCAGATATTCTATAGCAAGGATGAATATTGATCCCAGCTGATCTACTTCGGGGCTGTGTATTTTCAATTATCGTAGTTATCGCGATCTATGTTCTGTAATAAACATATGGTTGATTATTGTTTATTTTTAGCTGCTCGCCGGAACGGTAGTTTTATTGATTGTAGTATGCATGAATTATGAATTTAGCTCTATAACTTAATAGATTTCATTTACCTTGCCTCTAATTCTGGGATTTATATCCCAATTAGCTGTTTAACTAGGAGACCATCATAATAGAATAAACACAATTGTACACTCATTCATCTCCATTCTTGTACGTTCCAAGTTTATATTTCGAATTATTAACTATGATATTGGTTTTTTGTGTTTTGAACTGTGACAACTGTTGTTTTGGGAATTTTGAACTATGACATTGTTGTATATCCAAATTCCTCTTTTTCTTTTTCTTTTTCTTTTTCTTAACAGTCTCTATGTTTTTGAATTTTAAAATGAGTTTTTACGAAGTAAAATGCATGTGTTGCTGTTTTTTGTAGTTGGTTTTAAACTAAATTTTTTATGGAGAGGGTGAATATTGTCCCTTGTTGATCTACGGATCAAGTTGTTTGCTTGTTGTAACAACTTGAGTCTATATACATATTATTATAATATATAATCAACCATTTTATATGTCTACTAAATACTATATTTTGTTATTCTACTACGTACGAACATATTGACAACCACTGATTTAGTTGGTTATGTAGGTGTGATAAATATGGACACTATTTGCATCCTTTGAATTAAGTAAAAGGATCGATATAAATACAATCAATTCTATAAGTTGATAAGGAAATTCAAAGTTCTAGATAAGTATGAGAGTTGTTATTAATAAACATCCTTGGTAAATACTTATCGTGTAATAAACATCCTTCTTGGTTGACTATAAATTCATAATCCCGTCTGATAGCTATAACCTCCAATCACAGGTTGCTACATACAAAATTATTATAGACGTCCTGCGATCTATAAGTAGCACTTGGTCTATAAAAGACTTATTTTTTAAATTTATCGTGTCTAGCCAAAATCAGATATTAGCTTTCACAATACTAGGTCTTTCCACTTCAATGCCATAGTCATCGCAACAGTTAATGTCACCTCCAGATGATGTCCTCAGATACTACTACGAAAAGCGTGTAATTTTAAGGCATTCATGGGGCTCCTCCAATACCAATCGTCAGTCGTTGGATTTGCAATACTATGTGAATAATGAGTTTGTAGGTTTATATTTTATTATTCTCATATGTTGCCTAGCAGCTGATACACTCATTGTCATTTGTTTTGAGGTGTAGGATAAAGGCCAATCTAGTTTTGAAGAGTGATTTGATGAACCCTATCAGCAGGAATACTACAAAGTAGTGACGTGAGATCTTTAAAAAGGTATTGGAGAGTACGAAATAAAAATCTAGAAACTTGAAGAGAAATATTATAACGAATCGATCGATTATTTTTCTTTTTAGAATCCAGTTCCTTTATTTATGACTACCCGTATATACTTTTCCTATTTTATAACTTGTGGGGGTAGTTAATTTGGTTTTAGAAGGGTTCCAATTAAATTCAGAACAATTAGTTTCATAATAGTGGCCTAAGGTGACAAAGTTTGACTTATGTCAACGTTTTAAGTAAAGGGTCTCGGAATCGAGATTTGAAGATTCCAATAGGTTCGTATGGTGAATTTGGACTTGGACGCATGTTCGAATCGAGTTTCGGGTGGACCGGGAGGTTTTGGCATTTATTGTTGGAAGTTGGTATTTTGAAGGTTTTAGAATTTGCTAAGTCCGATATGTAGTGGACTTTGGTGATATCGGATATTGTTTGACATTTCAAGCATGGGGACAGATTTATGTTATTATATTAGACTTGTGTATGAAATTTGGTTCCGTTCCGAGTTGTCTAAGTATGATTCGTCGTATTCAAAGTTAGTTGAAAGAAATTGGAAGTTTGGAAAGTTAATTAGTTTAGTTTGGGGTGAGATTCTTGGTTGTTATGTTATTTTACGTGTTTTGAGACTTCAATTAGGTCCGAATTATATTTATGGACTTGTTGGTATGATTGAATTGAGTCCTGGATGGCTCGGGTGAGTTTCAGACCACTCGGAGCATGTTGTGCAAGCTGTTTTTTGCTGTTATCTGGTGTGCTTCGCAATCTCGAAGTAGGTCTCATGATCGCGAAATGTTGTTAGGAGCTTAAGTGATTTTCCATTCGCGTTCGCAATATGGTAGTTGCATTCGCGAAGAGGGAGGGAGCTGGGCAATTATGCTTCACGGAGCCGGGTTCGCGAAGAGGGAGCAGGGAGCGGGAGCTGGGGCAGTTGTGCTTCGTGACGCTGCATTCGCAAAGAAGGAGAGTAGTCTTAGTGTGAAGTCTTTTCATTCGCTGAGCTGGGCTCACGTTCGCGTAGGTGTGGCAGACTGGAGGGTCGGGTTCGCGTGGGTCTCTTCACATTCACAAAAAGATAATTTTGGCAGAGGCATATTTGGCCTTCGCAATCGCAGAAGTGCTTCTGCGATTGCGGAGAGTAAGGCCTGGGCAGATTATAAGTTGCAAGTTCAGGACTTAGCTCATTTCATCACATTCTCTCATTGCTAGGTTTGGGGCTTCTTGAAGAGCCAATTTTATCATCTAGCCTAAGGTAAGTGATTTTAACTTGTTGTGAGCTAAATACATAGATTATATATGAAATTTAACAGGAAAATTGGTAGAAACTATTGGATATTTTGAGATTTTTGTTGGTAACCTAGAATTTTGTAAAAAAGGAAATTTTTCCAAGAAACTGGACGTGAAATTGAGAATAAATTATGTATTTGAGTTCGTGATGCTATGGATAATATTTATTTTCAAGAATTTTTAGTATCTAGGTGTGTGGGCTCGGGATTGATGTAACACCCAGAAAAATTTCGAAGTGTTTTAAGACCATTAAGAATATTAACGGGCGCTAATTACATTAATTTGGGTATAAACATGACTGATAATATGAAGGATATCAATTGATCATGGTAATATATGTATGAGGTATATTAATAATAGTTTATGGTCTAAGAAGAGTCATAAGGCTAATAGCCTGTTTGGCCAAGCTTTTTTTTTGGGCCAAAAGTGCTTATTTTTTTTGCCAAAAGCACTTTTGGCAAAAAATTGAGGTGTTTGGGAAAGCTTTTGGAAGGAAAAATAGTGCTTTTGAGGAGAAGCAGAAGCAGTTTTTGAGAAGCAGAAAAAGAGCTTCTCTCCAAAAGCACTTTTCTGAGAAGCACTTTTGAGAAAAATACACTTAGAAGCAGTTTTAAAAAGCTTGGCCAAACGCTAATTACTACTCAAAAGTGCTTTTCAAATTAATTAGCCAAACACAAACTGCTTCTCACCAAAAGTACTTTTTTTAAAAGTACTTGTAAGAAAAGCACTTCTCAAAATAAGCTGATTTTAGAAGCTTGGCCAAACAGGCTATAAGTCAAGTTGGAAATTATATGATGGGCTAAAGTTTCAAATGTGTTTGCACAAGACCCGACTTTTGACGAGCATAACTCCTAATATATGAAGATTTATGTGGTGTACGACCTGTCAAATTAAAGGTGTATGATTCTAGTTCTCAATGCTTCAAACCGTTTGTTATTTGGATACTCCTGCAAGATATTATGATCTTTTTACTAAAGGGTAGCATAACATCCATATAGCTACGCGAGCTGTGCGTAGCTACGCTGCCTTGAGCGTAGCTGATTCCAGCAAGCTTGTCAAAGGAATGAGAGCCGAAGAGGAAGTGAGCGTAGCTACGCTGGAGGAGGATGAGCTACGCATGTTGATTAGGTCGCAGCGGACTCAACCTTTGGAAGAGTGGGCGCTAATACTTTTACCCAATAGTGGTATCGGGGTCAATTTCCACAGGGAGCTAGGAAGGGAGTTGGATATTTGTTTAGCCTAGAAATGCGAGTTTGCTTCTAATTGATCTTCTATCATTTTTGGGTTTTTGTGATTATCAACTACAATTTAACAACTACTAATTATAACTAAATTATGCTAAGATATTAAGTCTAGGTTCTATGCAAGATAGAGAAAGGCACTAGGGTCGTGGCATTTACCTAGGTGGTCAACTAACGGGTAGAGATTCCTAATAATGATGATTATGAGGCTTATGATATAACCGTTGCACGATAGCACTCACTCTCACACCTCTCGGTAGAAAGAATGATTTTGCCTAATTGACTCTCTCGAGACCAATTGGGTAGGCTAACAAACCAAGCAACTTAGGGTTCAAGTTGGGTAATTACTCTCTCGAGGTCTTACCTGTTAATTGGGACTACCATTCTCATGGGTCCATCCCAATTCCTTGTTGGGTTAATTTTGGAGTCATAGACACTCTTTCTCAAGAAGAGTCAAGACCTACTAAGCTAGACTTAGTGTTTGCAACCACCAAATCCAAGTGAAAACATAAAATTAACCCAAATATCAAACACCCAACATCATTCAAGCATTAAAAAATCACACCCATTAATTACCCACACTAGGGTTGAGCCACAACCCTAGCTAATGGGTTTAGCTAGCCATAATAACAACAGAAATTGAAGAAGAAATAGATAAAATGAACATATTAATTAACTAGAATGTAAATCTACAAGAATCCACGTTAAAACAAGATGAAAATGCCCAAAATAGGCTAAAACTTTTGTCTCACGAGTGCAGCTGCTCTCTGGTATCTAATTCGTACCCTAAAAATGGCAAATATTCTATTTATACTAAGTTAAGAAAAACCGGACAAAAATACCCCTGCGGGGTCCGTGCGGTCCGTACGAAGTTGGCACGCGGCCGCACTGGGTTGCTTGACTTCTGAGACTTTCCTTCTGAAAATGTTGACATGGACCGCACAATGATGGAGTGCGGCCGCATGATGACTGGCGCGGACCGCGTGAACTTGTAGTGCGGCCGCATGAGTGGCTTGTGATGGTCTCTGGACTTTTGTGGTGCGGACCGCGTGAGCTTGTAGTGCGGCCGCATTGGCTGCAACTGAGAATGCCAACTCTCTGAACTCCTATGGTGCGGCCGCATGACATGCTGGTGCGGTCCGCACCAAGTTCTGAATATCCTTGCTTTCATGATCCTTGACACTTGAGCAGGTTTCACTCCGTTTCGAGCCGATTTTTGACTTTTGTCATCTTGTTGCTCAAACCTGCAATCAAGCGCAACCTATAAGCATTCTGGGTTTATTTTATGGCAAATCATACATAAAGCATAGGCAAGTATGGGCATAAAACGTGTTAAAATCACAGTTATCACATGTCATCAAAATTATAAAAAATGGCAATTTCGGGGAGAGAGAATGAAATTTCATTTTTGAGCTAGGTCTTGATTCTAGAGAGAAGGAGGAGCACACCCCTCGTCAATACACTTAAATGTAAGTGTTTAAGATGCATTTTTGGCTACATAGCACCGTTTAATCTTAATTTTAACATCATTCATGGATCAATATTCATAGAAAATGTATTGAATCTTCAAGGACACCAAAAAGAGGAAAAGTGAGATTCTTCCACCAATAGGTAATCCCTTCACTTGAGCTTTACTTATATGATATATTGAAGTATGGGTAGCATGTTTATGAGTTTTATTTGAAGTTGTAATGGGATATTGTATGAACCCAAAGGGTGGGTCTTGAAAATAATATTTGGGCAAAGAAGAAGATGAATAGTGATGAATTGATATAAATGGATATGTCTTGAGTTTCTAATGATTCCTATTGACTTGATAACTTAATTGATGAACGAATTAAATTGAGAATCACCATTTGGATAAGATACAACACTAGTTCTTGAAATGGGTGTTCTTGAAGCTAGGGTTTTGTTGAAGAAGACAATGAATAGTGACTTGATGATGTTGGGTAATTAACGTAGTATCATTAATGACTCCAAATGAGTATTAAACGATAAGAATGAAATTGAATAGGCTAATGGGTGAACCTATTGGATAATTTGGGATGGTTGAACGCTTGTTGCCGAATTGTGAAGCCTAAATGGATATTTATGAACCTTTTCATATTATTTTGATGTAGTTGGGATATTTAATGGTAGATATTGAATAGTGGGTGATATTTGGGCATTTTAATCAATTGGAGCATTATAGTATTTTTGGAGCCTGGAGGTTGAGGTAAGTTGATTATGACTTACTCTTCTTGAGGGATCTCCCTAAAGGCATGATTTGTAAATACATGATATTACTTATAAATGTGCATCTGTACTTGTGGGGACAAGCGAAGGATGTCACCATGTGTTTCTAAGCTTGTTGATTTTGAAGTGTCATGTGATGATAAAAATCTTATTTTATAAAAACTTATTTGCAAGATGACACTTAAAGAAAATGTTATAAGTTTTATTAAAACTTATTTGTTGATAAGAGTATAAAATGCTTGAGTGCTAAAGATATGTTTTCTTGGAAAAAGATCTGTCTTTTGAAATTTCAGCAAATGAAGCACTTGCTGTATCTTTAGATTGATGTTAATTGCTAAAGGCTTTAACATGAAAAAGGTTATTCATTTGATTTTGTTCAAATGGTTTGGATTAGCTATGAAAATTATGATTTGATAAAAATAGATCATTTGAGGCAATTATGCTATGAGTCTATTTTTGATATTCAAATATTTTGGGAGTTACTAGTGGATACGATCGAGATTGGTTCGAATATTAAGTTCGTTACCATGAAACTAAATGCGCCAGTGTAGGGACGCATTCCAAGGCTAAGCCGAGATTTGTGGGATGAAGTCCCCCATTGAGAGGGCAAATGATCATTACTAAAAGTAATGAGGTTAAGTCGACTCGTACGACACTACAGGAAGCCGCCTAGACAAGTAAGGTCAAATACTTGTTGCTAGGATGATCACCTAGTGATTTTTTATTATTGTCACGATCCAAATAACACATGTCGTGATTGCGCCTATCACAAAACTAGACAAGTCGACAATCAGAATAAACCATGCATCTTTAAGTTTGAAAACATACTAAAATAAGCTTAAGAGTAAAATCTCATAAATACTGATATAAATATCACGACTCATTATAATATTCCCCAAAATTCGGGTATCACTGAGTACATGGGCATCTAAATAACAACATAGTATGACTACTAAATACAATGTCTAGGAAGATAGAACAGTACAAGTAAATGAAAAGAAGGAGTCAAGGTCTGAGATGCCAAGACATCTACCTCGATAGTCTCCGAAAGATAAAGCTCCAAAAGCTAACAGCCGTTGTACTTGGAAGTACCTAGATCTGCACATGAAGTGCAGAGTGTAGTATAAGTACAACCGACACAATGTACTCAATAAGTAACAAAACTAACCTTGGGCTGAAAGCAGTGATGAGCTCCACAGGTACAGTCCAAATACAAAATTTAACAATACAGAAATATAGACATGCTTTCAAGTTCAATAATTTAAGCTCAAAACAGATAAAATATGCCAAGTGTGACTGAAATGAGGAATGATACATCTCTATATCTACATGTCAATTATGCATGCCAACTGTAATGCAATAGTGATAAAAATCATTTGCATACTCTCGGAGTATCAATTCACTCAGTCCTCCCATTCACTCAATCCTCACAATCACTCATTCCTCACAGTCACTCAGTCTTCCCAATCGCTCGGCACTCACACTCGCACTCAGTATGTACATGTGCTTACTTCTGGTAAGTCAGACTCCGGAGGAGCGGATCCTGCCCAAGCACTAAACATAAGCCAATCATGGCATGAATACATAAAGCCTATTGTGGAGTGCAGTGTGATCCCATAAATATCCTCACAATCCGGCCCTCGGCCTCACTCAGTCATCAATCTTTCCAGTCTCTTGGGCTCACGAATATCATGACAATCAGCCCAAACAATGATGATATGATGTATCAATATATGGTAACAGAGACTGAGATATGATATAAAAATAATAGATGTGACATGATTTCAAATTAAGCAAGTAATTAAATAGCAACACGACCTCTGTGGGTCCCAACAGTACCAGCATATAGCCTAAGCATGATTTCTAACATGAATCACAACTCAATTTCTCTAACACATGGAGAATATATGGATAATAACAAGATTATTTGACTACACAATCCCACAGAATCGACCTAGTCACAATTCCCGGTGCACGCCCACACCCCTGTCACCTAGCATGTGTATCACCTCAACACCAACCACATAACACGTAATTTAGGGATTCATACCCTCAGAACCAAGTTTAGAAGTGTTACTTACCTCAAACCGCAAAAATCTCTACTCCAACAAGCCTTTGCCTCGCAAATCAGCCTCCAAACGACTTGAATCTATCCACAAACAACTTGATACAATCAACACAAGCTATGGGAATCCATTCCATATGATAAAGCTAAGTTCTTAAGCAAAAGCCAAAAGGTCATCCCGGGGCCCGCGTCTTAGACTCTAACAAAATTAACAAAATTCGAACACCTATTCAACCACGAGTCCAACCATACTAAAATTACTCAAATCCGATCACAACTTGACCTTCAAATCCTCAAATTAAAACCTATGAAGTTTCTACAATTTTGCCTAAATTTTCCAATCCAAAAAACTAATTAAATATTAAAAACAATGATAGATTCACGTAATTTAACCAAATCCGGGTTAGAATCACTTTCCCCAATCAATCCCTTGAAAATCTCTCCAAGAATCGCCTCAATCCGAACTCCCAAAGTCCAATTATGAAATATAACTCAAAGCATCGTTTTTTATATTTAAGAGTCTACCCAGATGCCCTTCTACGCAAACGCGAATGACCCCACGCGAACGCGACTCACAGGCTCAACATACTACGGGATCGCGCACCTACTCACACGATTGCGAAGAACAAAATCACGTGAACCCAGCTTCTTCCTTTCCTCTTCGCGAACACGACTTAGCCCACGCGTTCGCTATTCTCTTCCTTCTCAAGCTACACGATCGCAAACACCTTCAAGTGATCGCATAGCACTAAATCCCCAGCTGCCCAAGTAAGCTTTTGCGATCGTGAACCTTCCCATGCGATTGCGTATAAGGAAACCAGAACTGCAACATCAGCAATCTTCTAAGTCCAAATTCCAACCCGTTAACCATCCGAAATCCACCCGAGATCCCCGGGACCCTAACCAAACATACCAATAAGTCCTAAAATATCATAGGAACTTAGTCGAGGCCTCAAACCACATCAAACAACACCAAAAATATGAATCACATCCCAATTCAAGACTAATGAGACTAATGAATCTCCAACTTCAACAATCGATGCCAAAACCTATCAAATCACCTCCGATTGACCTAAATTTAGCACACAAGTCATAGATGACACGACAGACCTATTCCAACTTTTGGAACCAGAATCGAGCCCGATAACTACAAAGTTAACTCTCGGTCAAACTTCTCAACTCTCAAAATTTATATTTTTCCAACTTTTGCCAATTCAAGCCAAAATCATCTACAAACCTCCAAATCAATATTCGGACACGCCCTTAAGTCCAAAATCACCTATCGGAACCATAAAAACTCCATTTCGGAGTCATTTAAACATAAGTCAACATTCAGTTAACTCTTTCAACTTAGGCTTTCAACCTTGGGACTAAGTGTCCCAATTCATACCCAAACATCCCCTGAACTGAATCAACTACCCCGGCAAGTCACATAAAAACAATTGAGCATAGAGTAAGCAGTAAATGGGGGAACAGGGCTACAACACTCAAAATGATCGGCCGGATCGTTACATCCTCCCCTTTTTAAACAAATGTTCGTCCTCGAAAGGGTCTAGAATCATACTTGGAGTCTCAAATAGGTGTGGATACCTGCTCCGCATCTCCTGCTCGGTCTCCCAAGTAGCCTCCTCGACTGACTGGCCTCTCCACTACACCTTCACTTAAGCTATGTTCTTTGACCTCAACTTTCGAACCTACCGATCCAAAATAGCCACCGGCTCCACATTACAAGTCAAATCACCATCCAACTGAACTATGTTGAAGTCCAAAACATGAGATAGATCGCCGACATACTTCCGGAGCATGGAAACATGAAACACTGGGTGAACAATCAACAAACTAGGCAGGAATGCAAGCTTGTAAGCCACCTCTCCAATCCTCTCAAGCACCTCAAAAGGCCCAATATACCGAGGTCTCAAATTGCTTCCCGAATCTCATAACACCCTTCATGGGTGAAACTCTGAGTAGTACCTTCTCTCCCACAATGTAAGCAACATCACGAACCTTCCGATCGGTGTAGCTCTTCTGTCTAGACTGCGCCGTGCAAAGCTGATCCTGAATCAACTTAACCTTGTCCAAAGCATCCTGAACCAAGTTAGTATCCAATAGCCTAGCCTCACTCAGCTCAAACCAACCCACTGGAGATCGACATCGTCTCCCATACAAAGCCTCATACGGATCCATTTAAATGCTCGATTGGTTGCTATTATTGTTGGCAAACTCTGCAAAGGGTAGAAACTAATCCCAAGAACTCCCGAAATCCATGACACAAGCGCGTAGCATATCCTCCAATATCTAAATAGTGCACTCGGACTATTCGTCCGTCTGAGGGTGGAATGTTGTACTCAACTCAACCTGTGTGCTTAACTCTCGCTGCCCTGCTCTCCAAAACTGCAATGTAAATTGCGTGCCCCGATCTGGAATGATGGACACCGGCACACTGTGAAGGTGAACAATCTCGCGTATATAGGTCTTAATCAACCACTCCAAAGAATAGGTAGTCCCAACTGGAATGAAATGCGCGGACTTGGTCAATCGATCCATAATCACCCAAATAGCATCAAACTTCCCAAAGCCTGTGGGAGCCCAACTACAAAGTCCATGGTGATACGCTCCCACTTCTACTCCAGAATCTCAAGCCTCTGAAGCAATCCGCCCGGCCTCTGATGCTCGTACTTCACCTGTTGACAATTTAGGCAACGAGCTACAAACCCCACTATGTCTTTCTTCGTCCTCCTCCACCAATAGTGCTGCCTCAAGTCCTGATACATCTTTGCGGAACACAGATGAATGAAATACCGCGAACTATGGGCCTCCTCAAGAATCAACTCGCGTAGCCCATCCACATTGGGCATACAAATCCGACCATGCATCCGCAACACCCCATCATCCCTAATAGTAACTTCCTTGGCATCACCGTGCTGAACCGTGTCCTTAAGGACAAACAAATGGGGATCATCATACTGACGCTCTCTGATGCGATTATATAAGGAAGACCGAGAAACCACACAAGCTAGAACTTGACTGGGCTCCAAATATCTAGCCTTACAAATTGATTAGCCAAGGCCCGGATATCTGATGCAAGCGGTCTCTCACCAATAAGAATAAATACAAGGCTACCCATACTCACAACCTTTCTACTCAAGGCATCGACCACCAAATTGGCCTTACCGGGATGATACAAAATGATAATATCATAGTCCTTTAGCAGCTCTAACCATCTCCGCTGCCTCAAATTTAGATCCTTTTGATTGCACAAGTGCTGGAGACTCCGATGATTCGTAAATACCTTACAAGACACACCGTAAAGATAATGCCTCCAAATGATCAATGCATGACCGATGGCTGCCCACTCCAAATCATGAACAGGGTAGTTATTCCCATGAGGCTTCAACTGCAGCGAAGCACAAACAATCACTCTACCCTCCTGCATCAAGATACACCCAATACAAATCCGAGAAGCATCACAATACATTGTATAAGAGCCTGATACCGAAGGCAAAACTAGAACTGGAGTTGTGGTCAAGGTAGTTGATGACGTCCAAATCCACTACTAAAAATTAAATGGACACGGTCGCATGCAATATAATTTGCCCAACTATGAGTCGGGGTCGAATCCCACAGAGAACAATATGTAGGCGATTAGGAGTGTAAGGGAATTATCAGTTGTTATGCGATGCCAAACACTTAGAAAGGTGATTGTGAAAATTTTATAGCTAAATGCGGAAATGTAAACTAACCTAGAAAGCAAGTAAAATGATTAATGGCTACAAGTATGGAAATTACACTCAAGTAACGATCCAATGTATTTCACGATTTTATAAATATGAGCGAGTTTATGTTAATTATCCTCGGGTAATAATGCTATATTAGCTTCTTCTGAAGACTAACAAGACTTCCTAATTGAATTATCCCTAAAAGAATTAAGAGATTAAGCATACCCAAATATGGCTGCAAGTAGTTCAATCCTATCCCTAGGTAGAATCTATAAAATGAGGGTTAAAGCCTGAAGTTCTTGTTAATTAATCTTTCCCAACCCCAAATAATCTTTCCCAAAATTAATTTAAAGTTAATGGGCGAGTCCTAGGGTTAGCTAATCCCTTTGGAAACATTAAAGAACAAGAATAATTAAAGAAACAATAACTCACTTCATAAAAGATAAAATCGTTCAATACATAAGCACAACAAGATATTTAATCCACACTTTAAACATGAATATTTCCATAAACAAGATTCAAGTGTTGGATAAATTACTACACACTTCAATATACAATACAAAGCAAGGAAACGAAGAAATGAGCATAAATAAGTAAAAAATTCTCAACCAAAAGCTTCAAATCTTCAAGACCCAAGTGTGTGTGAAAGAACCCTACCTTCCAAACTTGTTCTCTCTAGTCTTAGGACTGAAAAATAAGTCAAAGATGTCCAAAGATGAGCTAGGTCGTGTATTAAATGGTTTGGGGATCAAAGCGTGAAATTCCATTCCTTCCTAGATTTTTCCCCAGAAAACAAGCTATGTATTCGCGTACATACACCCAAGTTCGCGGCGAGTAACTTTTCCAAAAGTACGCGATCGCATACAGTGTCTCGCGTTCGCGTAGCATAGTTGGCCAGCCGCTGACTAGGCATTCTTCTTCGCGTTCGCACTGATTCACATGCGTTCGCATCTCTTTGCCATCGGTCGCGCCCCCTTTTTCTTGCGAAATCGGGTTTATGACATTTGGTTGGGACAACTCTTTCCATTTGGGAAAGGGATTTTGCAATTTTGAAGAGTCGCCACCTAACGATTTTAAGGTGCGTTAGGGCACCTATGGGGTTCAATTACAACTATGTTTGGTAACCAGAGATAGGGTAAGGGCTTGAAATTATCCTAAGGGGAAGGTGTTAGGCACCCCTCAGGATCCACTAGTGTGGTTCCCGGCCAGATAGTTTTTTGTGAATTTGTGCAATTAGCAAGTAAACAAATAAGGCTAAAGTAATAGGGGATTTTGAATTTAAATACACACGTGTTTGAAAAACAATAAAAGCAAGGTTTTGAAAAGAGTTATAATCTAAACATGCTTGTGAATGTAAAAGGAGTCCTAGGTGTGTTTGTAATATGGATCACATCAATTCAATACCCGGTATGGCACTCCTCAGAAGAGGGGATACACGTGGTATTAGCGCACCGGTCATCATATCCATATCTACCCTTCCCATCCCGTGAAGATATTAAAGCGATGATTGGTCTCGACCTCTATTGCATGCTGTTACCCGTTCCATTCCTATCAGTCCCGGAGGGATTTAGGACTACTATTCCTATAAGAGGGAAGTTTTAGGTTGACTCTTAGGTTTAAAGGTAAAAAGGCTAAGGCGACATATAAAAAACACATAGGACTGCATTTAAAGGGGAGACATGTAAACAATTAGAAGGCTCATGTATACCTCCACAAATAATGCATATAAACAGCACGACATAAACACAGTTAAGGTCTGAATTTTAAAATCCTAAAGCAGGGTGTTTGAGTCAGAACCAGATTCATTACATAACTCAGAAAAGAAGTCCGAATCAGGCATGTCTGCTGGTTGTAGCAGTTGTTAATTAACCAAGGCAGTCCCAGTTTTATTTAAGTAATTACCTAGGCTTGCCTAGGCGTGAGCAGGATTCAGTAGTTATTCAAGATTATTAAGATAGTTGGAGATTATTATTATTACCTAAACATGCTGTTCTAGGTGTTCAACACATAGAATTGTTGGTAGCTAATTGCAAAGACTAAGTAAAATTGTTGTATTCCTTTTATGCGTTCATAATTAGCCTAAGTGTGCTTAAGCAAATATAAATGAAATCCTAAAGACATGATATCTAACGTGCAGAGATGCAGAAGAACATATATGCAGAACCCTAAACAGGATTTCTATATGCACGAATACTACAGCGTTTAGAACATGATTACTAGAATATACAGAGATGACATGCTTGTTAGTGTTGTTTTAGCCTAAAACAGGATCTCTAAGTGTGCATGGCAGTAGGAACATGATTGCAGAAACACTGGTTATTAACACATCTAACGCAGGATTTGCTAAGTGGTATGATAGTGAAATGGACATGCTGAAAACAGTAAGTGTAAATCCTAAGGAACATGATCTCTAATGCATGAAATGAGTCCTAAGCCTGGATTCTATTACTCAATTAGGAATGTAAACCTAATAACATGCTTTCTACCCCTTTTGATAGCATGCATATTTCCCATCCCTTTTCACTAGCCAACCCCATAACGTTTACAAATTATTACAAACCGTGTGATTGAATTACATAAGCAGAAATGAAAGAAAAACAAGAAGCTACAACCATAGGAAGCCTGATCTTGGCTTCCTATCTGAGTTATGTAATTAATCACTTCAATGCCAATATTATTCCAAAGCCTTTCTCATATCTGGGAGTGTCAGAGTTCCCTAAGGACCTCAAGGATCCCGGGCAATGCTCACACCCAGATTTGCATAACCAAACAGAATGAGTGCAGTGCGGAAGGGCCAGCTCTTATGTGTCCAAGTTCAGAGGGAGCTCAAGGGTCCCAAGGCAAGGCTCACACAAAAGGGGCAGAACCTAGATTCTAAGAGTAGGTGAGAGTGCTAGAGATAGCTTGAAAAGAGTTTGTTTAAAAACTGGGTTGAAAGTAATCAGTAACAGAGGTGATTGAAAGCAGTTGTGGTAGTAAACAAAACTCAAACTCCCAAAATGGGATCACACACAGAATCAGTAGTCATACAAAGGGGTCAAGGGGTTTGGGACACACATACATTTGACTGTAAACATATAACCCTATTAAGGGTCTTAGGACTAGTTGGACATGCACATCAATGGCTGATACTGGCATGATCACAGGCTAGTCAGAAAGAACATAAGCACATTGAGGGGATAGGGACTTGGGATGGCAAGTGCACAATAAGTGACTGACAGAGCATGCCTTGAAACACACATAGGGGAGTGCATTAATCTAAAGGGGAAGGGGAGACATTATAGCATGCTAGTAATGCACCTTAACAGAACCCCAAGCGGGAGTAGACCAAAATGAAAGAAGCTGAAACAAATAAGGCAGCATGTTGTTGTTGGAGCTTTAAAATTAAACTAGGACATACCAGTCAAAGAAGCAAAGTGCAGAAAAGAAAAGTAAGCAGGATTCCACAGTCTAGCCTTGGCTTTCAGCCGGCTAGACAAAGCAGTAGCACAAGTAGTAATAGAGAAAGGAAGAGTTTTGAGTGTGTATGTGTGTGTTCTGAACTCAATTGTTCGTCTCCTTTTCTAATGAAAACATTGGGGTATTTATAGCTTTAAAAACGAGTAGAGAATAAGGTAACAAGTAAGGTTTTATCACAGACATGGAAATAATCACAATCAGAATCAATCAACACAAGTACTTCCCTTTAATCAAGGGAATACCGCTCAAATGGATACTAACAGGGTTAATTAAGGAAAGAAATCAGTTTGAGACAGATTGATTCTTGCCATATAAGGGGGTAGTAAAAGTATAAGGTAAATAATTGAGTCTAAGTACAAAATATACTTAATTTTGGGAAAGGATTCAAGGTAAAACATCACAGTAATTAAAGGAAGGGAATCAATAAATTTAAACAAATGAGTAAAATTTAGGGTTTATAAGAAAACCTTGCAATTAAACCGTCACTTAAGGAAAGCAAGATCAATCAAGAAGTGGTCACGATTCTGCACTTCAACATATAAATAGCAAGGAATGAACATGCGTATTAGACATGCATGGTCAAACATATTGACAAAAGAAGCAACACAAACCTATAGTAGTAGCAGGAGTAGATTATGATTCAGTAGTAAAAGAAACCTACTCGGAACACAGTAGTCAACAAATTCAAGTGGTCACATAGAATCAGAAGTGATGAAACCATTGTAACAGGTAAAGGAGATCAACACACAGAAACAAGAGAAGTCTTTAAACTCATAGCAATAAGTGAAGAAAACATTTATAAGGAATTAGGGTTTTGACAGAGTTGAGTTGAAAAGGTAAGAACTCAGAATCAGATAAGTCAAACAAGAAAGAAAAAAAAGATTCAAACACAAAGAACTTAATCGAACCAAACATGCGTATAAAATTAACAAAGAGAGAGTTTCAAAACCCAGATAGAACCAAAACACTTAGGGTTCTTAACACGATGAACCAGGTAGCAGAAAACATGGTCAAACTATTTAAACATAGTAAAATCATAAAACCCACTGAAATCAGAGAAAAGTTTAGGAAACCCTAATTTGAAAATGAAGAGTTATTTTGAAAGAAAATCGAAGAACCTTTGAGAAAATACTAAGAAGTTCATAACATGCATAGATCTAAGACAGATCTGAAAGAAAAATCGGAAAGCTCTTAAAGATAGGGTTTCAGAGAACCCAAAAAAGTGAGAAAGACTTCGAAAGGTTACCGATCTAGCCGGAAAAGCCATGGATCCGACTTGAACGGTCATGCATGGACGGAAAAAAGACCAGAGATAGAGGTTGAGCATGGACTGGACTAGATCTCTTCGAGATCTGTCCATGGAATCACGAAAATAGGTAACCGGTAGACATAGGAGACGAGTACACGCCTCAAACCGCCATGGGAGTCCATGGATTAGGTGGGGATTGAAGGGAATTAGGGTAGATTTGGGTGGCGGCGGCTAGGGTTTAGGTGATGTTGGAGAGAGTTTGAGAGGAAGGGATTCAAGGGCGGCGGGTGGTGAGAAATGATTTAGGGTAAGGGGTCGTTTAGGGGTTAAAAATGGTAAGGGGCAATGGTGGCCGTTGATCTGAATGATCAACGGCCTAGATTAAAAGGGGTAGGTGGGGATCCGGGTTTGGGTAGGATTTAATTGGGTAAGGGTCGGGTTTAAATTAAAATTGGGCTGGGGAATTGGGGTTATATTTAGGCTAAAATTGAAATACAAATGGGCTGTTATTTAAATAGCCAATTTTCCCCTTTTTAAAGTATAAGAAATAGTAAATGGCTTCTGAAGATTAATTTAAAAAAGCTAATATGATTTATAATATATAATTAACAATTTAAAAATACAGGACCCCATTAAATAAATATAAAACCTAATAAAACCTTGAAAGGGCTAATATTGCAATTATATGCAATTTAGCTTTAAAAATACTAAATAAAATTGTAAAAATATGTAAAAATTACCTTAGCCATATTTTGGCATAAATATAAAAATCCAGTAGATGAATTACCAAAATAATAATTTTGGAAATAATTATTCGGGATTTTATGGATGAAAAAGGGAAATAAATCAATTTAAAAACCCTTAAAAATTATGGAAAAAATAATAAAAATGCTTGGACATGCTTATATATGCATATATATACTATTTTGGAAGTATTTTTGCATATTGAAAATATATAGGAAAAAATTGGGTAGCAATAGCTGCCCCTCTTTACCCGGGAAGGATGAAAGAGTTTTCGGGTAAAGAAATGATGGCCAATTTTGACCGAGCGAAACGGTTTGAAGAGGTTTAGGCCGCACCCTGGCTTCTGAGCTGCCTACATATCCCTGGTTTTACAGGAATCAGGTCGTATGTAGTTCAGGACTCATCGACGGAGTATACCGATGAAGCGATTTCAAGAACGTACGCATCATCTAGGGCTGGGTGAGTGAACGGTTTACGGGGATGGTTAGGTTTGATATGGCTGCTGGCACTGGAGCGGAACTACTCCCGCCGGGATGACTGTTGCTTGCCGGTTTACCTGCAAATAAATTGTGCGCAAATTTAAACATGATGCAGATTCCCGTTGGACCATGAATGCTGTCTTTGGACGGTTAAGAATGGCGTCCTCAGACCATGATGTCCTGGGCCATGAAGCGTATAATAAAGGATTCGCAGGCCATGAAATGACATTCTCGGGCTATGAGGATGGTGCCTCCGAACCATGACGCCTTTGAATAATGATATGCAAAAGTTTAAAAGAAATCCTCGGGCCATGACATGGTGTTCCCGAGCTATGAAGATGGTGCCTCCAAACGATGACGCCTTTAGATGAGTTGGCGATATTTCAGCCCATGAAGGATGCAGTAGCATGTGGCGATCTTTCAGCCGTGCAATATGTCGATCTTTCAGCCGTGTAATGCAGTATGAGGTGATCTTTCAACCGTGCAATATAGTATGAGGCGATCTTTCAGCCGTGCAGATGCAGTATGTGGCGATCTTTCAGCCGTGCAGATGTAGTATGTGGCGATCTTTCAGCCATGCAAATGTAGTATGTGGCGATCTTTCAGCCATGCAGATGTAATATGTGGCGATCTTTCAGCCATGCAAATGTAGTTTGTGGCGATATTTCAGCCGTGAAAATGTAGTATGTGGCGATCTTTCAGCTGTGCAAATGTAGTATGTGGCGATCTTTCAGCCGTGCAAATGTAGTATGTGGCGATCTTTCAGCCGTGCAAATGTAGTATATGGCGATCTTTCAGCCATGCAGATGCAGATGGAGACATCGTTTAGTCTCGGAAGGCAGAATAGTAGCCTTATGCAAGTTGGAAGGCAGAATGGTAGCCTTATGCAATGCAGATGCAGATGGAGGTAGAGCTTAACCTCGGAAGGCAGAATAGTAGCCTTATGCAAGTTGGAAGGCAGAGTGGTAGTCTTATGCAATGCAGATGCAGATGGAGGTAGAGTTTAACCTCAGAAGGCAGAATAGTAGTCTTATGCAAGTTGGAAGGCAGAATGGTAGCCTTATGCAATGCAGATGCGGATGGGGTAGAGTTTAACCTCGGAAGGTAGAATAGTAGCCTTATGCAAGTTGGAAGGTAGAATGGTAGCCTTATGCAATGTAGATGCAATAGAGGTGGAGCTTAACCTCGGAAGGCAGAATAATAGCCTTATGCAAGAAATAAAATAACAAATGACAGTAGAGTTTTCTTAGCTGATAGCAGATTGCGGCGTTATGATTACTAGGAGCATTGTGACATACGGGACATCACTAGTGTGCAAATAACAAATGTTGGCAAGTGTAACAGTTAAGAGATTCGTATTCTTGAACAATGTTTGTTCCATGAACGTGCAGTGTATTTTAATGATTTCGCAATCCTAGTGCCTGCATCCAAAGAAAAATCGTGAGTTTTGTAAAGGGGGAAAGGTTAGTTCGTATCCCTGCTGGCTTTGCTTGACTCGTTCTGCTTTGATCTGGTGATACCATTTGTATCATTGGGGTAGCGTTGCTAAACGAAGCAGTTTTAATAATAAACATGCATGATTTTGTAAAAGTATGACATAAACGTGTAATTAAAATAGCTTTTAGATGAACCGACGACTGTGACGTGGTTCGAGACATTGCAACCTCTCTTGCTAACAGAATTTTGAGGGTCCTCCTCAAAATTGTGCCCCAGTTTGGTTGGTTGACGTTTCTGACTGTTGCTCGTGCGGCGATCGGCTGAAATTACTTTAGAATTTTGAGGATCCTCCTCAAAATTCTGCCCCAGTTTCCAATTTCGGGGGAAATGAAATTTTTATTGAATTGTGACCGAACCCATAGGGCTGCCTACGTATCCCCTCTTAAACGGGAATCAGGTCAGGCGTAGTTCAATTTACATCATATGAGGAAAGCATAAAGATTACACATAGTAATGCTTGACTGCGTCTGAATTAATCGGCTTTGGCCAAACTTCTCCGTCCATTTCTGCAAGTATGAGGGCTCCTCCTATCAAAACCCGGTGAACCATGTACGGACCCTGCCAGTTGGGAGAGAACTTCCCGTTGGATTCATCTTGATGCGAAAAAAGTTTCTTTAACACCAGCTGTCCCGGTGTGAACTGTCTTGGCTTGACTCTTTTGTTGAATGCTCTGGACATTCTGTTCTGATAGAGTTGACCGTGGCAAACTGCGTTCATTCTCTTTCCGTCTATAAGAGCTAGTTGCTCATAGCGACTCTTCACCCACTCTGCATCGTCGAGCTCAGCTTCCTGTATGATCCTTAGGGAAGGAATTTCTACTTCGGCAGGGATGACGACCTCGGTACCATAAACCAGCATATAGGGGGTTGCCCCGGTTGATGTGCAGACTGTGGTGCGATACCCCAATAGAGAAAATGATAACTTCTCGTGCCACTATTTATGCTTCTCTATCATTTTCCTCAATATCTTCTTGATATTCTTGTTGGCGGCTTCTACAGCTCCATTCATTTGAGGTTTGTAGGCTATTGAATTCTTGTGTCTGATCTTGAAAGTTTCACACATAGCTTTCATCAAGTCGCTGTTGAGGTTGGAGCCGTTATCAGTAATGATTGACTCTGGAATCCTGAATCGACAAATAATGCGGTCGCGGACAAAGTCTACCACGACTTTCTTAGTTACCGCTCTGTGAGATGCTGCTTCGACCCATTTGGTGAAATAGTCTATGGCTACCAGGATAAACCTGTCCGTTGGACGCGGCAGGCTCGATTGGCCCAATAACGTCCATTCCCCAAGCGGCGAATGGCCATGGTGAGCTTGTTGCATTGAGCTCGTTCGGGGGTACCTTTATCATATCTGCATATATCTGACAGCGGTGGAATTTCCGGACATACTGGATGTAGTTTGTCTCCATAGTCATCCAGAAGTAGCCAGCCCGGAGTATCTTCTTTGCTAAAACAAAACCGTTCATATGTGGACCTCAAGTCCCAGCATGAATTTCCTCTAGCAGCTTGGCTGCTTCCTTTGCGTCAACACATCTTAATAGTCCCAAATTAGGAGTCCTCTTATACAGGATTCCCCCGCTGTGAAAGAAGTTGTTGGACAATCTCCGAAGTGTGCGTTTCTGAATAGGATTAGCAAGCTCTGGGTACTCTCCTTTTGCCAAATATTCCTGGATATCATGAAACCAAGGCTTTCCGTCTGCTTCCTCTTCAACATGGGCGCAGTAAGCTGTCTGATCAGGGATTTTCACCGGAATGGGATCAATAAAATTCTTGTCCGGATGTTGTATCATAGATGATAGGGTAGCCAATGCATCAGCGAACTCATTCTGGATTCTGGGAACATGTTGGAATTCTGTCTTCGTGAACCTCCTTCTCAATTCCTGTACGTGGTGCAGATACGGGAGTATCTTGGAATTCTTGGTTGCTCATTCTCCTCGTACCTGGTGTATAAGCAAATCAGAATCTCCAATCACTAGCAGCTCTTGCACGTTCATGTCAATGGCCATCTTGAGCCCTAAGATGCAGGCTTCATACTCAGCCATATTGTTGGTGCATGGTGTTAGACCTCCGCCAATTGAGCTCGACTTGACAACAAGAGTGTTGTCATGAGGCAGCAAGAGTGTTGCAAAGCTAGGTGCACGAGTAGCACCAAAGTCAAAAAGGGAAATGGGCAAGTGATGGCCAAGGCTTTGACGGAGGCGAGGCAACTTGGCAAGGGCTTGACAATGAGTTGCGGGCTACGGGTGACACTTGATTATGGCAAAGGCATCAAGGCATGAGGCAGTGATGCCAAGGCAAGACAAAAACGGATAGGCAAAGGCAAGCAAATGTGCAACGGGAAGGCAGTGCGCGGGCAGACTTGTCATGACATTGAGTTGAGGCAAACGGGCCAAGTTCGTGGGCGATGGCAAGGCAAATTGGGGCACAATGCAGTTGGATACAATGGAATTGGAGCTGGTCCAAGCCAAGGCACGAAATTGGGGCAGCAAGTCTTGGATTGACAAAGTCAATGGCGGTTACGGCACATGCTGTGCACATGGGCAGCAGTTGAGCTTTGTCCTAAAAGCTAGCAGGAGTTAGCACGTTTTTGGGGGCCATGATCCCATTTACTTTAGCATGATTTACATGATCCTAGTAGTTGGGGGTGTCAACTACACTAAAGTAAAGTAGTGGGCTGAGTGGGCAAGTGTCTAAGCCTAAAATGGGGCAACTATTGTAAACATGGGGCTGTTTCATGTATTATAAATGGACAACACCCATTCCCTTTGGGAGATAGAGTGAAAAACGTGTAAGAGTGCATGTTTTGAGTTAGGAAGGAGTCCTAAGTCTTGTTTTCAAGAGTGAAAACAACCTAAGGCTAAGAGTAATCTGGTGAGGGTCAAGAGTGATCTTTATTTTTGTACACGGATGTACTTCGAGTTGAGTTTCTTTGTATGCTCGAGTTAAATACAAAGTTGGGAAAAGAGTTTCCTGTATATTTTTTTTAAGAAAATCCACTAGGCAGGTGCCTAGGGCTAGTTTTATTAATACTAAAAAGAAAAAAGAACCACATAGGAAGAGTACAAATAAGGGGGACAATAGCACCAGTAGTGTTGCCTCTATGCCTTGGCTATATAATCACTCCTCTGCGCCTCACAATGCCCTTATGGCAGCCTCATGTAGAGGAATCATGGGGTAGCTGCCGGCAAAGTCTCACGAGGGCATAAAATCTCATACCATTTGGACATCTTTCCAAAGGCATAGGGCTAGAGCAACACAAACTAGGCTAAACCTTACCTTACTAATCCTATTGAGGCAAATAAAAAAGCCTCACCTACTAGCATGCATGTAAAAAGAAAGAACTAGCTAGAACTAGATATCCTATGATCATCACAGAGTTTATAACATACTCTGTGATGATATTACATAGAACAATACTAACGTGATGGTAAAATATAAATATGTAGAAATAACAGTGATGGTCTTTCTTCTCTAGTGTTGTGAAATCTTCAATTTGTATCCGCTTGTCTTCATCCTCTACCTTTCTTAAAATGTCTTCAAAATTCATGCTTTCTTCTTTGAACAATTGGAGTTTCCTGTATATTGTGCCTTTTGTTCACGTTTATTTTCTGTCCCTTCATCATATTTTCGTTGTCTAAAATAAGTATCTACTTACTACATTGAAACGCTGCCTAAATAATTCGAAGTCCAAAGTTGCTGAAATTTTGGCCGAGTGTTGGAGCAGGCTGAAGTCAAGTCGAGACTTGGCTGCCGCACGGGCTATTTTTGAGTGACATAAAACGCGCCCGTGACACATGGGAACCTGAGTTTGGCGGACACTGGATAATGCTGACCGGTTTCTGATATTAGGACTGTTCCTATGCCAACTCCTTTGAAGTTCGCCGCTCCATCGAAGAACATTCTCCAACCGTCATAGGATTCTGCAATGTCTTCTCTTATGAATGATACCTCTTCATCAGGAAAATACATTTTCAATGGTTCGTATCCTCCATCCACGGGGTTTTCAGCAAGGTGGTCTGCCAGTGCCTATCCCTTGACCGCTTTCTGAGTTGCGTAAACAATGTCGAACTCACTCAACAAGATTTGCCACTTGGCCAGCTTGCAAGTGGGCATGGGCTTCTGAAAGATGTATTTCAAGGGATCCATTCTCGATATGAGATATATGGTATAAGCACAGAAGTAATGTCTCAGCTTCTGAGCTACCCAAGTTAAAGCACAACAGGTGCGTTCCAATAGAGAATACCAGGCCTCGTACGGGGTGAACTTCTTACTGAGATAATAAATGGCCTGCTCTTTCCTCCCTGTTTCATCATGCTTCCCCAGAACGCAACTGAAGGCTCCATCTAACACTGCAAGGTAGAGTAGTAAGGGTCTACCTGGCTCGGGTGGGACTAAGACTGGTGGTGTTGATAGGTACTCTTTGATTTTTTCGAAGGCCTTTTGGCAGTCATCGGTCCATTTGGTAGGGGCGTCCTTCTTCAACATCTTAAAGATTGGCTCACAGATAACTGTGGACTGTGCTATGAATCAACTGATGTAGTTAAGCCTTCCTAAGAAACTCATCACGTCCTTCTTGTTCTTCGGCGGTGGTAGTTCTTGAATGGCTTTGACATTTGATGGATCCAGTTCTATTCCTCGGCGGCTCACAATAAACCCAAGTAATTTTCCTGCAGGAACCCCAAATGCGCACTTTGCGGGGTTTAGTTTCAGGTTATACCTCCGCAACCTGTTGAAGAACTTCCTCAGATCTTCCATGTGGTAAGTGGCCTTCTTGGATTTGATAATAACACCGTCCACATACACCTCTATTTCCTTGTGTATCATGTCATGGAAAATGGTAGTCATGGCCCTCTTGTAGGTAGCCCCTGCATTCTTCAGGCCGAATGGCATCATCTTGTAACAGTACACTCCCCACGGCGTAATGAAAGCTGTTTTCTCAGCATCTTCCTCATCCATCCAGATCTGATGATAACCAGCGAAGCAATCTACGAATGACTGTAAATCATGCTTAGCACAATTGTCGATCATGATGTGTATATTTGGTAAAGGGAAGTCGTCTTTCGGACTAGCCCGGTTGAGATCCCGGTAGTCGACACAGACTCTGACCTTCCCATCCTTCTTCGGCACAGGCACAGTGTTGGCTAACCATGTTGGGTATTCCACTACCTGAGAACCTTAGCTTTGATCTGCTTGTTGACTTCTTCTTTGATTTTTTAAACTCATATCAGGCTTGAACTTTCTGAGCTTCTGCTTTACAGGGGGACACATAGGATCGGTTGGCAGTTTGTGACGCCACAATAGACGTANGGCAGTTTGTGAGCCACAATAGACGTACTCAGACCAGTCATGTCGTCATACAACCAGGCGAATATGTCCTCATATTCTTTCAAAAACTCTGTATACTTTTCCTTTTCTGACGGCGATAGGTGAATGCTGATTCGTGTTTCCTTGACGTTTTCTGAATCTCCCAGGTTGACAATTTCGGTCTCGTCCAGGTTGGACTTAGGTCTATTCTCAAAGTTCTCAGCTTCTTTGATAATTTCCTCGGGTATCTCATCTTCTTGTGAATCAATATCCGTTTGCTGCGTTGTCTCATTGCATGTCACAGTCATTGGTTCATCAAGATAGGTAATAGTAATGTTGTATTGGTAAAGTAAGGAGAGATAGCAATAAATATTTAAATCATAAGAAAAGTCAAACATGTTTTTGATAAATTGAATAATTGTTTTGAACATCGACGATCTTATTGCGGGAATTGAAAAATGCAAAAAGAAAAATCATTTGGAAAATAAAAACAATGAATGATGCTTGTTTTAGCCTTTCTACCCCGAGGCTCGTCGGGCTCTGGTTGTTCTGATGGTCCAATTCTTGAGATATGCCCCTCTGCTCACAGCCTGTATGGAAGGGCCTTCCTCCCCCTCCTCCTCGAGAATGACACAACAGTCCATATCACTGTCTTCTAAGAACAAGTTCTTCATTGCTGCAAGCGCTTCTTCTTCATCTGACCCGTAAATAATGTCAGCCTGTTGGAAAGTCTGCTCCAGATGCGGTATTGGCTGCTCTAGTGGATAGTAAGGACCGCGCCATGGTGGCGACCAGTTGTTGAATTCTTCCCAGGTGTAATCATATCCCAAACCGAAGGAAGTGCCATATTTCTTGAGTTTTATGGGCTTAGAGATTCCTTGGAGATTCTTGCCGAGCCCTTTGCCTGGTTCATACCCACTCCAATTCAGTATACTCTCTATTTTATTATCCCACCATTTGTCTTTGTCGACAGCATTGACCCGCTCGATGTGGTGAAGTTTCTCCACCCAGCTTCCTTCTTCCCCCGATTGCCGGAATGGTCTGGCGACTGTATATAGGGTTGCTACCGTCGCTGTGAATGATCACTTCCTGGTGATTCCATTCGAACTTTACTGCCTGATGCAGCGTTGATACTACGGCCCCAGCAGCATGAATCCATGGCCGTCCTAGCAGCAAGTTGTAGGATGCTGGTACATCTATTACCTGGAAATCGACATCGAACCAGGTTGGACCCATCTGCAAGCATAGAATAATCTCACCAATGGTGGACCTCTGAGAACCATCGAAGGCTTTCACATTGATTGCTCCGTCTTTTATCTCGTGCAGCCCTTTACCCAACTTCTTGAGTGTTTCCACCGGACATATGTTAAGACCGGAACCTCCATCGATTAGGATTCTGGTGACAAAATAATCTTCGCATTGCACGGTGATGTGCAGTGCCTTGTTGTGCCCCAGCCCTTCAGGTGGCAGCTCGTCCTCATGAAAGGTGATCTTGTGGCTTTCCAGAACTTGCCCTACAATATTTGCCATTTCCCCGCCAGTGATGTTACTTGGTACATATGCCTCACTTAACACTTTTAACAGAGCATTCTTGTGTGCCTCAGAATTCTGCAGCAAAGAGAGAATGGATATTTGTGCCGGCGTCTTGTTTAACTGGTTGATGACCGAATATTCCTTGGCCTGTATCTTCCTCCAAAGATCATCCGGACCTGTCTCGATGATGGGCGGCCGATTGGAGGCCTGCTTGCTTGATTCAGCTAGGTGTTAAGGGGTATAGACCCTTCTAGTTCTTGTTATACCCTGTGCTGCGACAGTTTCTTCAATCCTGCCCTTGCCTTTTCTTCTCGCCTCAGCTGTATAGTCCTAGGGTATAGCGTTTGTATAGAATGGCAGCGTGGTTGACATTGCCACTGGGATTGGCGTGGCTATCCTCACTCCGAACGGAACATGTGCCTTGGGCGGCAAGACTGTAACCTCAAATGGTGCGGGTGTATTTGCCGGAGACGCGAATTCAACCTCAATTGGTGCTGGTACCTTTGTGGATGATGTTGTTTCGAACTCAAGTGGTACAGACATATTCACCTCAGTGTCCCCAGATGGCTGAATCTGGACTATGATTGGATTGAGAGTAATTGTTGGTTTCTTTGGGTCATCACCTTCTGTGATGAACCCTATTGTTCCCTCAGGATCCCAGTCATCTTCTACTTCAATCATGTGGATACCCCCACCTTTATGGTCTGGCAGAGGATTGTTGCGGACGTTTGGAGCGGGTTCTTTTGCCACAATGATCTTGTTATCAATCAAAGACTGTATCTTGTCTTTTAAGGAGCGATATCATCGATGGTGTGTCCTTTCATGCCGGAGTGGTATGCACAGGACTTGTTTGGGTTAACCCACTGGGAAGGGTTCTCAGGGGTTGTAGCAGGGACGAGGGTGACATAACCAGCAGCTTTGAGTCTCTCATACAGCTGGTCAATGGGTTCGGCGATGGCTGTATACTATTTGGAGGTCTGCAATCAAAATTTGGTCGAGGTCTAGGGAAGTTTTGGCGTGCGGGGGGTGATTGATAATGGGATGGTTGAGCGTTATAGGTTTCGTAGACATGAGCGGGTTGGGAGTATCTGGGTGAAGCAGGTTGACATGTAGGAGGTGGAGATGACTGATAAGTTGGTGGAAGAGCTTGGTACGAGGGTGAGGGTGCTTGGTAATTTGGAGTTGGCTGATATATGAGTGAAGGTGTTGGGTAAGTTTGGTATTTGAGGGGAGACTTGGTCCTTTGTGCAACCATCACGGCCCCTACATCCCTTTTCTTGGACACACCACCGGACTGTAAGGCCTTATTTGTAGCTTGCAAGGCCTCGAAGTTTGTAACCATACCGCTTTTGATACCTTCTTCAATTCTTTCACCCAATTTGATAATGTCGGAGAACTTGTTGTTCTCAATCATCATCATCCGTTCATAGTACTGGGGGTCTTGAGCTCGGACAAAGAACTTGTTCATTTTCTCCTCTTCTAAGGCGGGTCTGACCTTAGCAGCTTCGGACCTCCAGCGAGTAGCATACTCGCGAAACTTCTCTGTGGGCTTCTTCTTCAGATTCTGTATATAGAACACGTCTGGTGCATTCTCCGTATTAAACCTGAATCTGTCCATAAAGTCAGATGCCATGCCTACCCAGCTTGACCACTTCTTGGGATCTTGGCTGATGTACCAAGATAATGCGTCTCCTTTCAAACTTCTCATGAGCAGCTTCATGCGGATTCTCTCGTCTTTCCCTACTCCCACCAACTTGTCGTTGTATGTCCTCAGATGGACCCTTGGATCACCCGTACCATCAAATATTTCGAACTTAGGAGGTTTGTACCCCTCGGGCAGTTCGACATCAGGCTGTATGCAAAGATCCTCATAGTTCAGCCCTTCAATCCCTTTGCTTCCTTCGACGCCCTGAATTCGGCTAGTCAACTTCTTACGCTCCTCAGCCAGGTTCCTGATTAGCAGATCCTTTTCATCAGACTCATGTGTGCTTGAGATTGGTTGAGTGGAGTGTGGCATGGTTTCCACGTAGATAGGGGTGTTATGGGCGTGGAAATAGTCGTTTGCGTGGTTTTGAGGTTCTGGGATGAGCAGTGGAGGGTTGTTTGGGATATGGCAGGTATTGCACTGGTTTTTTGGTGGAGCAGCGGGATAGTGAGGAGCATGATGTTTCTGTTGTTTTGGGATGTTTTGAGGAGGTGTAGGGTTCCGAGTGTTGGGGAAGTTGACATCTGGGGTGCTGAGGGAAAATGACAGGCTTGCCAGATTCCGAACCTGTTCGAGCTCTTCCTGAAATTTTAACAGCTTCTGTTCAAGTTGTGACACATTTTCGTTGGGAACCCGGATACCATGGCAATCAGTGGCCTCTGCTGTTATGTTCTCTTTTCTGATGTTGTTCAAATCTTCCATCTTGCTTTTGTTCTTGTTCTTAACAGGACTAAGAGGAGGAGTGGGTGGAGGGCCCCTGGATCTCGTGGAATAAGATGATGTTGCCAGAGTGCACGAACTAACCTTTGGGGAGGATAACGAAACAAAAATAAAACAAAAAGGTAACCAAGTTAGTGAGGATTATAAGAAGTATTGCAATATTTAAACACATAGTGCAGGAATGTAAAGCGTGTCCTAATTTGGGGACCTCATTGTGCCCGAGGTAGGCCTAGCGACAGATTGATTTGGAGAACTTAGAATTCTAAATGCCTCATTTTATTGATAAAAATAAGACGAATCCCAAATTGACACTAAATAAACAAGAAATAAAAGTCACTAATGGCCACTGCCTTATTACATTTTTAAAGTGAAAAAGGTAGACTCCTATCTACATGGTCCCAGAAGGACCTTTCCCAGATTCGGAATCCTTGGCTCTGTCGAACAGCTTCCCCAACTCGCGAAGTCCCAGCAACAGGTATGCTCTGGCTAGATGTCCACCTTCGGTCCCTTTAGCCTCTTAACAATCTTCAACCCTTTTGAGAAACTTTCTTTCCAGTTCTACTATGCCTCGCTCCAAGTATCCCAGCCTTTTGTTGGCGTTGGTAGCCATGTCTTTCCATTCCTCAATCAGCTTTTGGTTGGACTCTTATATTTCGCGGTGTTCGCTCTCGCACTCACGGATCCTTTTGCACAGCTGGTTGTACTTGACTTGCGCCTCGACCTTTTCATCTATAATCCTGTGGCCTCGAACAAACCCTGGCTGGCCCAGACCACCATGATTGTCTTCCAACCAACCTGAATAGAAAGGAGTACAATCGGCATGATATCTGTCTGGCTCGATGGTGTCTCTCCCCATTACGATCTTACAATGCCACATGTGTTGGCCTTAGCACTTGTAGGGACTATCATCGTTTTGGAAGTCGGCTCAAAAGTAGCTCATCTTGTCGACCCTGGGTATGACTTGCTTCCTACCAGCTTGCCTCATAACTTGAAGAGGGACGTAAGGGTATGTTCCTCTTAGACCAATTAGTATCAGGAAAGGTGCATCTCTGGATCGGGCGATGAACTCCTCTGCCGGAAACCACTCGAACATCCATTGAACCTGTTCTTCGGTCAGATTATCAAATAGCTCAACCCATCCTTTGGCATTCTCAGGCTGAGCAAACATGTCGGGGATGTAATTCATTCGCTTTGGATGGTGGAAAGCGATGTGATCATCCCAATCCCTTCGCCGAATTTCTTGTCGGTATTCGCCTTTTTGGAGATGTTCCATGAGCCAAAGCTGAAGTAGCAGATTGCAGCCTTCGAAGTGTTTTGCTCCTTGTTGACACTTCTCTAAGGCTCGGTATATGTCTGCAATGATCATGAGTACAATGCTGAATGTTTGCCCACCAATCCCCTCCATTAGGGTTTTGGTTACCATAGCCAGCCTAGTATGAATTCTACCTTTCTTCATCGGAAACACGATCAGACCCAGGAAGCAAAACATGAAGATGAAAACCCTGCGATGGATGTGTCCCAAGGATGTGATGGCAAACTCGTCAGGGTAGGTACGGTAGGATTTGCTGTGACCGTACCTTTCATATAGGTAGTCAAAAGGGATGTATGATTCCTTTAGGCATGTCAATTCTGCATTCTTCTTCAAACCCATCATTTTAAAGAAACCTCTGCCTGTGCGGTTCTCGGGCATTAGCAGACCCGGCGTTTCCCACACTAGACCGGCAAGTCCTCCTATCTCCTCTAGCAGAGGTGTCATCTCGATGTCCCCAAAGTGGAACACGGAACTCTCACAATCCCAAACAACGTAGTAGCTTCTATGATCATGTTGTTAGGTTGAATCTCCAGGAGGGATGGTAGATTGCCCAGATATTTTCTGACGAGGGTTTGGTCACTCGAATGTAGATCTCTCCACCAGTTTAGAAATCTTGGGTGGATGTTGGTGACCATGCCGAATCTGGGGACTTCGTGCCTCATCTTTGTGCAAGGCAAACAAGGTTAGGCTCTTACCCCCACCAGAATCGACTATTTAATATCAATAATTAGCATGAAGCGTTTAAGTCTCCAAATAAATGCACAGAACGTGATGATGTCCATTTGGGTTTTAGGAAAACCCAGTGGACTTTGGACAAGGCTATCTTAAAGGATCATTATGTGGACAACATAACTGACCCGGCTAGGTTTGACCATGATGCATGCACATTTTAACAGAGTAAGGTTTCTATGGGGTTTTAGACTGGTACCCTTGAGCGGACAACTCAAGGGGGAAGGCACAGAACTCTCGACTGCACCGCTGATCGACTAGTTTTACCGCAAATATGCCTTTCCGAATTTAGGGGGTAATGATATAGGAAGAGCGCAACAACTCATTGCGTTGCTATAGTATTTGTTTGGCACGAGTGGAGTATGATGTTGAGCATGATTATGCAACAATTAAAAAGCATGTTGACATGTATTTGCACGTTAAGAAAGCAATAAATACAACAGTTTTTATAATTTAAAGGAGCAATAAAGGAAGGAAACAAGAAAGATATGTCAGTTTTGCATTTTGAAGAAGAAATTAAATGCTTAAAGAAATTAAACAAGCAATTGCACATAGGGGTACGAATTCACAAAAACGGTATGAAATGGTAAAATTCTAAGAATTCCCAGCAGAGTCGCCATGCTGTCGTGCCCCCTTTTTCCTTCCGCGGAGAGGAGATCGGGTTTCAACATTCATGGAGGTGTAATGACTATTTTTCTTTTGGGAATCGGGTATTATGTTTTGAAGAGTCGCCACCTAACGATTTCGAAGGTGCGTTAGGGCACCTACAGGGTTCATCTATAATTACATTTGATAAGCAGAGATAGGGTAAGGGCTTGAAATTATCCTAAGGGTAGGTGTTAGGCACCCTCAGGATCCACTAGTGTGGTTCCCGGCCAGACAGGTTTTTGTGAATTTGTGCAATTAGCAAGTAGATAAGTAAGGATCACATAGCAGGGTATTGAGGTAGAAATACACAAGCGTTTGAAAAGCGATTAATAAAAGCAGGGTTTTGAAAAGAGTTATAATCTAAGCATGCTTATGAGTGTAGAGAGGTCCTAGGTTTGTCTGTAATATGGATCATATCAGTACAATGCCCGGTAATCACTCCTTAGAAAGGGGCTACGCGTGGCATTAGCGCACCGGTCATCATATCCATACCTACCCTTTCCCACCCGTGAAGGTAATTAAAGCGAGGTTTGGTCTCGATTCTTATTGCATACTGTTACCCGTCCCTTCCTATCAGTCCCGGAGTTTAGGACTCCTATCCTATAAGAAGGAGGTTCTAGGAAGACCCTCAGGTTTAAAGGCAAAATACTAAGGCGGCATACAAAACATATAGGGCTGCATTTAAAGGGGGAAAGACACAGAAAACGAATAGGAGGTTCAGATATACCTCCCCAGATAATGCACATAGACATCATGACTTATACACAATTAAGGTCTGAATTTAAAATCTTAAAGCAGGGTGTTTGAGTGATAACATCAGAACCAGATTTATCACATGACTCAGAAAAGAAGTCCGAATCAGGTTTGCTTACTAATTTTAACAGTTGATAATTAAACAAAGGCAGTTCAGTTTTATTAAGGGTATTACCTAAGGCTTGCCTAGGCGTAAAGCAATATGCAGCAGTTATTCAGAATTGCTGAGACAGTTGGAGATTATTTTACCCTAAGAGCATGCGGTTCTAGTTGCAGAGTTTGTTGGAAAAGCATCACAGTATGAAAATTATTACTTTACTACCTTGTTCATGAGTTGATAATTAACTAGGCGTTTTTAAGCAAAATGCAAACAGGATCCTAGAACATGATATCTATTATGCATGTATAAGACCCATGATACAGAACTCCTAGAACAGGATTTCTAAATGCATATGGCAGGATTGCAGAATTTCCTAAGAGCAGGATTTCTAAATGCATACATGATCCCTAAGCATGGTTTCTATTGTGCAGTTTAGGAATATAAACCTAATAACATGTTTTCTACCCTTAACCATTATAGCATGCATATTCTCCCATCCCTTTTCACTAGCCACCCCAGTACTTTTTTACAAATTATTACAGACCATGTGATTGAATTACATAAACAGAAATGAAAAATAAGAGGTTACAACTATAGGAAGCCTGATTCTGACTTCCTCTCTGAGTTACGTAATAAACCACCTCAAATGCTAATATTGTTCCAGCTTTCCCTCATATCTGGGTGTGCCAGAGTTCCCTAAGGACCTCAAGGAGTCCCGGGCAGTGCTCACACCAGATTTTATGGCTAAGACAGAGTAAATGCAGTGCG
>NW_017672382.1:135078-196244 GCF_001879085.1 Nicotiana attenuata
ATCACAGGCTAGTCAGAAAGAACATAAGCACATTGATGGGATAGGGACTTGAGATGGCAAGTGCACAATAAGTGACTGACAGAGCATGCCTTGAAACACACATAGGGGAGTGCATTAATCTAAAGGGGAAGGGGAGACATTATAGCATGCTAGTAATGCACCTTAACAGAACCCCAAGCGGGAGTAGAACAAAATGAAAGAAGCTGAAATAAATAAGGCAGCATGTTGTTGTTGGAGCTTTAAAATTAAACTAGGACATACCAGTCAAAGAAGCAAAGTGCAGAAAAGAAAAGTAAGCAGGATTCCACAGTCTAGCCTTGGCTTTCAGCCGGCTAGACAAAGCAGTAGCACAAGTAGTAATAGAGAAAGAAAGAGTTTTGAGTGTGTAAGTGTGTGTTCTGAACTCAATTGTTCGTGTCCTTTTCTAATGAAAACATTGGGGTATTTATAGCTTTAAAAACGAGTAGAGAATAAGGTAACAAGTAAGGTTTTATCACAGACATGGAAATAATCACAATCAGAATCAATCAACACAAGTACTTCCCTTTAATCAAGGGATTACTGCTCAAACGGATACTAACAAGGTTAATTAAGGAAAGAAATCAGTTTGAGACAGATTGATTCTTGCCATATAAGGGGGTAGTAAAAGTATAAGGTAAATAATTGAGTCTAAGTACAAAATATACTTAATTTTGGGAAAGGATTCAAGGTAAAACATCACAGTAATTAAAGGAAGGGAATCAATCAATTTAAACAAATGAGTAAAATTTAGGGTTTATAAGAAAACCTTGCAATTAAACCGTCACTTAAGGAAAGCAAGATCAATCAAGAAGTGGTCACGATTCTGCACTTCAACATATAAATAGCAAGGAATGAACAGGCGTATTAGACATGCAGGGTCAAACATATTGACAAAAGAAGCAACACAAACATATAGTAGTAGCAGGAGTAGGCTATGATTCAGTAGTAAAAGAAACCTACTCGGAGCACAGCAGTCAAAAAAGTCAAGTGGTCACATAGAATCAGAAGTGAAGTAACCATAGTAACAGGTAAAGGAGATCAACACACAGAAACAAGAAAAGTCTTTAAACTCATAGCAATAAGTGAAGAAAATATTTATAAGGAATTAGGGTTTTAACAGAGCTGAGTTGAAAAGGTAAGAACTCAGAATCGGATAAGTCAAACAAGAAAAAAAGATTCAAACACAAAAAACTTAATCGAACTAGACATGCGTATAAAATAAACAAAGAGAGAGTTTCAGAAACCCAGATAGAACCAAAACACTTAGGGTTTTTAACACGATGAACCGGGTAGCAGAAAACATGGACAAACTGTTTAAACATAGTAAAATCATAAAACACACTGAAAATCGGAGAAAAGTTTAGGAAACCCTAATTTGAAAATGAAGATTTATTTTGAAAGAAAATCAAAGAACCTTTGAGAAAACACTAAGAAGTTCATAACATACATAGATCTAAGACAGATCTGAAAGAAAAATCGAAAAGCTCTTAAAGCTAGGGTTTCAGAGATCCCAGAAAAGTGAGAAAGACTTCGAAAGGTTACCGATCTAGCCGGAAAAGCCATGGATCCGACTTGAACGGTCATGGGTGGCCGGAAAAAGACCAGAGATAGAGGTTGAGCATGGACTGGACCAGATCTCTTCGAGATTTGTCCATGGAATCACTAAAATGGGTAACCATTAGACATAGGAGACGAGTACACGCCTCAAACCGCCATGGAAGTCCATGGATTAGGTGGGGATTGAAGGGAATTAGGGTATATTTGGGTGGCGGCGACTAGGGTCTAGGTGATGTTGCAGAGAGAGTTTGAGAGGGAGGGATTCAAGGGCGGTGGGTGGTGAGAAATAATTTTGGGTAAGGGGTCGTTTAGGGGTTAAAAATGGTAAGGGGCAATGGTGGCCGTTGATCTGAATGATCAACGGCCTAGATTAAAAGGGGTAGGCGGGGATTCGGGTTTGGGTAGAATTGGGTAAGGGTCGGGTTTAAACTAAAATTGGGGTTCAATTCAAGCTAAAATTGAAATACAAATGGGCTGTTATTTAAATAGCCAATTTTCCACTTTTTAAATTATAAGAAATAGTAAATGGCTTCTGAAGATTAATTCAAAAAAGCTAAAATGATTTATAACATATATTTAACAATTTAAAATAGAGGACCCCATTTTATAAATATAAAAGCTAATTAAACCTTGAAAGGACTAATATTGCAATTATATACAATTTAGCTTCAAAAATACTAAATAAAATTGTAAAAATATGTAAAAATTACCTTAGCCATATTTTGGCATAAATATAAAAATCCAATAGATGAATTACCAAAATAATAATTTTGGAAATAATTATTGGGAATTTTATGGATGAAAAAGGGAAATAAATCAATTTAAACACCCTTAAAAATTATGGAAAAAATAATAAAAATACTTGGACATGCTTATATGTGCATATATATATGCTATTTTGAAAGTATTTTTGCATATTTAAAATATATAGGAAAAAATTGGGTATCAACAGCTGCCCCTCTTTACTCGGGAAGGATGAAAGAGTTTTCGGGTGAAGAAATGATGGCCAATTTTGACCGAGCGAAACGGTTTGAAGAGGTTTAGGCCGCACCCTGGCTTCTGAGCTGCCTACATATCCCTGGTTTTACAGGAATCAGGCCGTATGTAGTTCAGGACTCATCGGCGGAGTATACCGATGAAGCGATTTCAAGAACGGACGCAGCATCTAGGGCTGGGTGAGTGAACGATTTACGGGGATGGTTAGGTTTGATATGGCTGCGGGCACTGGAGCGGAATTGCTCCCACCGGGATGACTGTTGCTCGCCGGTTTACCTGCAAATAAAGAACACAAGCATATATTGTGCGCAAATTTAAACATGATGCAGATTCCCGTTGGACCATGAATGTTGTCTTTGGACGGTTAAGAATGGCGTCCTCAGACCATGATGTCCTGGGCTATGAAGCGTATAATAAAGGATTCGCAGGCCATGAAATAATGTTCTCGGGCTATCAGGATGGTGCCTCCGAACCATGACGCCTTTGAATCATGATATGCAAAAGTTTAAAAGAAATCCTTGGGCCATGACATGGTGTTCTCGAGCTATGAAGATGGTGCCTCCAAACGATGATGCCTTTGGATGAGTTGGCGATATTTCAGCCCATGAAGGATGCAGTAGCATGTGGCGATCTTTCAGCCGTGCAATGTGGCGATCTTTCAGCCGTGTAATGCAGTATGAGGCGATCTTTCAGCCGTGCAATGCAGTATGAGGTGATCTTTCAGCCGTGCAGATGCAGTATGTGGCGATCTTTCAGTCGTGCAGATGTATTATGTGGCGATCTTTCAGCCATCCAAATATAGTATGTGGCGATCTTTCAGCCATGCAGATGTAATATGTGGTGATCTTTCAGCCGTGAAAATGTAGTATATGGCGATCTTTCAGCCGTGCAAATGTAGTATGTGGCGATCTTTCAGCCATGCAGATGCAGATGGAGACAACGTTTAGACTCGGAAGGCAGAATAGTAGCCTTATGCAAGTTGGAAGGCAGAATGGTAGCCTTATGCAATGCAGATGCAGATGGAGGTAGAGCTTAACCTCGGAAGGCAGAATAGTAGCCTTATGCAAGTTGGAAGGCAGAGTGGTAGCCTTATGCAATGCAGATGCAGATGGAGGTAGAGTTTAACCTCGGAAGGCAGAATAGTAGTCTTATGCAAGTTGGAAGGCAGAATGGTAGCCTTATGCAATGCAGATGCAGATGGGGGTAGAGTTTAACCTCGGAAGGCAGAATAGTAGCCTTATGCAAGTTGGAAGGTAGAATGGTAGCCTTATGCAATGCAGATGTAATAGAGGTGGAGCTTAACCTCAGAAGGCAGAATAGTAGCCTTATGCAAGAAATAAAATAACAAATGATAGTAGAGTTTTCTTAGCTGATAGCAGATTGCGGCGTTAAGATTACTAGGAGCATTGTGACATACGGGACATCACTGGTGTGCAGATAGCAAATGTTGGCAAGTGTAACAGTTAAGAGAGTCGTATTCTTGAACAATGTTTGTCCATGAGTGTGCAGTATGTTTTAGTGATTTTGCAATCCTAGTGCCTGCATCCAAAGAAAAATCGTGAGTTTTGTAAAGGGGGAAAGGTTAGTTCGTATCCCTGCTGGCTTTGCTTGACTCGTTCTGCTTTGATCTGGTGATACCATTTGTATCATTGGGGTAACGTTGCTAAACGAAGCAGTTTCAATAATAAACATGCATGATTTTGTAAAAGTATGACATAAACGTATAATTAAAATAACATTTAGATGAACCGACGACTGTGACGTGGTTCGAGACATTACAACCTCAAAATTGTGCCCCAGTTTGGTTGGTTGACATTTCTGACTGTTGCTCGTACGGCGATCAGCTGAAATTACTTCAGAATTTTGAGGGTCCTCCTCAAAATTCTGCCCCAGTTTCCAATTTTGGGGGGAAAATGAATTTTTTATTGAATTGTGGCCGAACTCATAGGGCTACCTACGTCTCCCCTCTTAAACGGGAATCAGGTCAGGCGTAGTTCAATTTACATCATATGAGGAAAGCAAAAAGATTACACATAGTAATGCTTGACTGCGTCTGAATTAATCGGCTTTGGCCAAACTTCTCCGTCCATTTCTGCAAGTATGAGGGCTCCTCCTGTCAAAACCCGGTGAACCATGTACGGACCCTGCCAGTTGGGAGAGAACTTCCCTTTGGCTTCATCTTGATGCGGAAAAACTTTCTTTAACACCAGCTGTCCCGGTGTGAACTGTCTTGGCTTGACTCTTTTGTTGAAGGCTCTGGACATTCTGTTTTGATAGAGTTGACTATGGTAAACTGCGTTCATTCTCTTTCCGTCTATAGGAGCTAGTTGCTCATAACGACTCTTCACCCACTCTGCATCGTCGAGCTCAGCTTACTGTATGATCCTTAGGGAAGGAATTTTTACTTCGGCGGGGATGACGGCCTCGGTACCATAAACCAGCATATAGGGGGTTGCCCAGGTTGATGTGTAGACTGTGGTGCGATGCTCCAATAGAGCAAATGATAACTTCTCGTGCCACTGTTTATGCTTCTCTATCATTTTCCTCAATATCTTCTTGATATTCTTGTTGGCGGCTTCTACAGCTCCATTCATTTGAGGCTTTTAGGTTATGGAATTCTTGTGTCTGATCTTAAAAGTTTCACACATAGCTTTCATCAAGTCGCTGTTGAGGTTGGAGCCGTTATCAGTAATGATTGACTCTGGAATCCCGAATCGACAAACAATGCGGTCGCGGACAAAGTCTACCACGACTTTCTTAGTTACCGCTCTGTGAGATGCTGCTTCGACCCATTTGGTGAAATAGTCTATGGCATGGACTGGACCAGATCTCTTCGAGATCTTTCCATGGAATTACGAAAATAGGTAACCAGTAGACATAGGAGACGAGTACACGACTCAAACCGCCATGGGAGTCCATGGATTAGGTGGGGATTGAAGGGAATTAGGGTAGATTTGGGTGGCGGCGGCTAGGGTTTAGGTGATGTTGCAGAGAGAGTTTGAGAGGAAGGGATTCAAGGGCGGCGGGTGGTGAGAAATAATTTTGGGTAAGGGGTCGTTTAGGGGTTAAACATGGTAAGGGGCAATGGTGGCCGTTGATCTGAATGATCAACGGTCTAGATTAAAAGGGGTGGGTGGGGACCCGGGTTTGGGTCGGATTTAATTGGGTAAGGGTCGGGTTTAAATTAAAATTGGGCTGGGGAATTGGGGTTCAATTTAGGCTAAAATTGAAATACAAATGAGATGTTATTTAAATAGTCAATTTTCCCCTTTTTAAATTATAAGAAATAGTAAATGGCTTCTGAACATTAATTTAAAAAATCTAACATGATTTATAACATATAATTAACAATTTAAAAATACAGGACCCCATTTTATAAATATAAAACCTAATTAAACCTTGAAAGGACTAATATTGCAATTATATGCAATTTAGCTTTAAAAATACTAAATAAAATTGTGAAAATATGTAAAAATTACCTTAGCCATATTTTGGCATAAATATAAAAATCCAATAGATGAATTACCAAAATAATAATTTTGGAAATAATTATTGGGGATTTTATGGATGAAAAAGGGAAATAAATCAATTTAAAAACCCTTAAAAATTATGGAAAAAATAATAAAAATGCTTGGACATGCTTATATATGCATATATATGCTATTTTGAAAGTATTTTTGCATATTCAAAATATATAGAAAAAAATTGGGTATCAACACCATCCTGGACTTTTGCGATCGCGTACAGCTTTCTGCGATCGTATAGGGTAATCACTGGCAGTAGTCCATTTTTCCTTTTTTTAGCACCTTTTGACTTGTTTTCTTCCGTATCTTATCCAAATCATATGATACCTCAAATATGCCAATAATTCCCAGAAAATGCCTTAGTTTCTTAACAAAATCATACGAAAGCCTAAGTATTAAGAGGAGATAAGTTGGTAAAATACCAACTTATCAAACCCCCAAACTTAAACTATTGCTTGTCCTCAAGCAATTCACAACTAAGAGCATCCTTTAATAAGATCAACAATTAAGTGGCATACCAAACATCATTTCAAGTCAAAAAGGTTCAAATTAAACACAATCTAGTGACTTCGGTTGGTACCAACAATTAATCTAAAACATATGAATCACCAACTTCTCACAAATTTTATTTCAATTCAAGTGCTCTAACACCACATAAATCAAAGTAGCAACCAAGTCATGACACTAAAGCTTCAAAATTTGCCTCATTATCACCTACAATTTTCTTTTGTTCATTCCTCCCAATTGGAGATTGGATTAAGTTCACAACTCAAGAAGCTCCTAATAAACCCCTTATCAAGAAGCTTCTGAAGTTGTTCTTTCAATTCCTTCAACTCTTTTGGTGCCATATGATACGGAGGAATAGAAATGGGCTGAGTGCCCGGCACCAAGGCAATACCAAAATTAATATCCCTGTGGGGAGGCATGCCCGACAGGTCTGCAGGAATATATCCGGAAAGTCTCGCACTACCATTACAGAATCAATAGTAGGAGTATCAACACCAATATCTCTCACAAAGGCCAAATATGCCAAACACCCCTTCCCAACCATCCGTTGGGTCTTCAGATATGAAATCACCCTGCTGGGAACATAATCTAGAGAACCTCTCCACTCGATCCTTCGCAACCCCCGCACCGCCAATGTCTCGGTCTTAGCGTGACAATCCAGAATAACATGACATGGAGACAACCAATCTCTACCCAAAATCACGTCAAAATCAACCATACTAGGTAATAAGAGATAAAGTCTAGTCTCCAATCCTCCAATGGTCACCACACATGACTGATACACACGGTCCATAACATTAGTATCGTCCACCGGTATAGATACATGAACAAGTGAAACAAAGGACGCACGAGGCATATCCAAATAACGAGTAAAATAGGATGATACATAGGAATAAGTAAAATCAGGGTCAAATAATGTGGAAGCATCTCTATGACACACTGAAACCTGTGATCATTGCATCTGAAGCAACGACCTCTGGCCTGGCAGTAGTAGCATAGAATAGAGCCTGACCACCACTTGATCGGCCTCCCCCTCTAGGGCGACCTCAAGTTGCCTGAGCCCTACCCCGAGCTGGCTGGGCGGGTGGTGAAATAACTGGTGTCGAAGTCACCGCCTGACCCCTCTGCTGAACTAGACCTCCAAAGCGACGGGGACACTGTCTCCATACATGCCCAAACTCCCTGCACTCGAAGCAACTCCCTGCTGGTGGTGGGGACTGAATCAGGCCTCGAAAACCCGAATAACTGCTGGAAGGACCTGGCACAGAGAACCCTGAACCGATGGAGCACGGGATGAACTCTAAGTTGGGAGAACACTAAGAGATGGATGACCCGGAAGGGCGCTGTATGAACCACGGCTAGCTAATACGCCACGATGAACCGGACGAGCCATCTGAGCGGGCCTATAAGACTGACCCCTGCTGTGGTAGGACTGCCCTAGAAGGAAAACCGCTGAAACCACCCGAACCATGAGGCCACTTGGCCTCCCTCTCTTCACGCTCCTGACTACGGACCAACTCTAGTCATAAAAAAATGCAATCCATAGCTGAGGCCATTAACGAACCTCCTAATACTCTCCCTCTCTGTGGGAACCAACCAAATCGCATGACGAGCCAACTCTAAAAATCTCATCTCGTACTGGGTCATGGACATACCCTTCTGGCATAGCTGCCCAAAGCACCTACGCAACTCCTCCCTGCGGGTCGGTGGCACAAACTTCTCCAAGAAGAGGACAGAGAACTCGTTCCATGAAAGTGGTGCAACATTGGCTGGCCCGCTCTGCTCATAGGCCTCCCACCATCTAAAGGATGCCGCCGTCAACTGAAAAGTAGTAAATGAGACCCCACTAGTCTCCAGAATACCCGCCATGCGAAGAATTCGCTGGCACCTATCCAAAAGGTCCTGAGCATCCTCTAACTCAGTCTTTTCTGCTCCTTATTACTCATAATGGGACCCACTTGGGCCTGAGCAACTGCAATCGGTTGGGCTGGTAGTGCCCGCGATGTTTGAAGTCCCTGCATCACCTTCTCTGGAGTACGAGCGGCGGGAGTCTGAGCACCTCCACTTGCCTGAGAAGTGGCTGGTACGGCCAAAACTGAAACCGCCTGAGCAAGGCTAGTGCAAACAGTCAATATCCGGGCCAAAGCCTCCTGAAGGCTTGGAACCACCATGGGAACAGCTGGTGCCTGAGTTGGTCCCACCGGCTCAACCACATATGGAATCTGCTCCTGAGCTAGAGCAAATGGTGGGTTTACAGGTGTTGCTCTAGCTGCTGTACGAGATGCACCTTAGCCTCTACCACAGCCCCGACCTCTTGTGGCCCTAGTTGGTGGTACTGGTGGCCGTCCGTCGATCCGATAGCACGTGTCCTCACCATCTGTGAATGAATAGAATAACAGATGTTTAGTCTCCGGAATCAACAAATTCGCACGATAAGATTACAAGAAAGCGAAGTTTTTTAATAGTTCGGTAGCCCCTCGAAGATAAGTACAGACGTCTCCGTACAAATCCGCAAGACTTTATTAAACCTACTCATGACTCGTGAGACCTATGTAATCTAGGCTCTGATACCAACTTGTCATGACCCAAATCTCACATGTCGTGATGGCGCATATCGCAAAACTAGGCAAGCCGACAATCACAATAAACCACACATCTTTAAGTTTGAAAACATAATAAAATAAGCTTAAGAGTAAAATCTCATAAATACTGATACAAAAATACCGTGACTCATTATAATATTCTCCAAAATTCGAGTGTCACTGAGTACATGAGCATCTAAATAACAACAAAGTCTGGCTGCTAAATACTTTGTCTAGGAAGATAGAACAGTAAAAGTAAATGAAAAGAAGGAGAGTCAAGGTCTGTGGACACCAATGCAGCTACCTCGATAGTCTCCGGCAGATAAAGCTCCAAAAGCTAACAGCCGTCGTACCCGAAAGTATCTGGATCTGCACACAAAGTGTAGAGCATAGTATGAGTACAACTGACCCAATGTACTCAATAAGTAACAAGACTAACCTTGGGCTGAAAGCAGTGACGAGCTCCAAAGGTGCAGTCCAAATACAGATCTCGGTAGTTCCGGGACTTCTCGACTCGCACATACCTTTGCGAGTGGGCTAATAGCCCGATGAAAGTTTCTTTATTTCTATAGGATTGGGTCATACGCCTCGGCAGTACTATGAAATATTATTATGGATCGAGTCGTACGACCTCAGTAGTATTATGATATGTATCTATGGATAGGGACGTACTACCTCGACAGTGTTATATAACACTATTCTTGTGGATCGAGCCGTACGACCTCAGTAGAATTCATGCGTAATATATGATAGGGAGTCAGAGCACATATGAGATTTCCTAACTTGAGATTTGACATTTTATTTGATATCGGTTATCCTTGTCTCCTTCGAGGCAGTTTATGATATTTGTTGATTTCGTAATTATTCTTATGTTGAGAATCATGTTATTTATATTTATTTGTTTCGTTGCTACTTGTTGTATTTTATACATGTCTACTTTTATGTACATTATTATTGGACTACTAGTAAGTGTCGGTGTCGACCCCTCATTACTAATTCTTCGAGACTAGACTAGATACTACTGGGTATGAATTGATTTACGTACTTATACTATGCTTCTGCACTAGCTGTGCAGGTACTAAGACATGTACATTAGGTGGTCACTCGAGTGCATAGTAGCATCAGCTAGAGACTTAGGGGTGAGCTGTTTTTCATACTTCGACCTGCAGCACGCAAAGTCTCCTTCCCCTATGTTTATATTATTTCGTCTATTTTTTATTCCTGATAGTAGTTATAGTGATTTTGTATATTCTACTAGATACCTATGCACTGGTGATATCGGGATTTGGAGATTTTTAGTAGATGTTCGTGATTGTACTTAATATTTATATCATTTCGTTTTATGTTTTGTTCATACTTCGTGACTTGGCAAGAATGAAAGTATTTTGCCATGGTTTCTAAACGTAACTCCGCTTTATTATTGTAATTCATGATTTTAAAAGTATTATGAAAAGTTGTTTGAGTTGATGGTTAATGGAAGCGTTGGGCGCCATCACGACCTAAGGTGGGAATTGAGTCGTGACACCAATTTTGGCGCCTAATTTGCTTTTTCACATACCTTCTCGTAATTGACATGATTGTTGGCATTTTTCAAATTTGGGTGCATATTTGAATTTCCCTATTCATGGCATTTTAATTAACTAGATAACTTCCAAAGCATGTTCACATTAATCTATGTTAATTAATAGAATAACTGTCAACAACTGCTCGGTTTGATCGAACTAAACCAATTGTTGTCAATAGACTCGAATGTAGTAAATGAGAAAAGTATTCCTCTTATTACAAGGGGGTTGATACCAAAACCAAAGGTTGAAAATATAATTATAAATAACACAACTACATTTGAAAAATGATAAAGTTTATTACAAGCATAACAGAGGGAATCTTCAGAAATAGCCGTGGGAATTGGATTTTGGGTTACCATAATTCTGTCATAGCCTACACCCCTGCCTACATGGAACTCTTAGGTCTCAAAGCTGACCTTCAACTTGCATTATTTGACAAAAAATTTGTTAATCTAGAGATTGAGACTGATGCAACAAATGTAATTTCTTTGCTCAATAATGATACTTGTTCTATTTACTCTAACTTGGTTACTGAGTGCAGGTCACTACTGAAGAAATTACAGAATCCGCCGATCCGGCGTAACTTCAGGGAAGGAAACAAGGTTGCACACTTTTTGGCCACTCAATGATCCAAGCAAGCAAATAGTACCACTCTCTATCTGATGGAACAGCCTCCAAACTCTCTTTTGAAAGCCATCCATGAAAATAAAATTGGATGCACAAAACGTAGGACAATATCTACTACTATAATTACCAAGTTAGTGGAACTTGGGAATCCTTTTGTAACTTGCACTACTAATGTAGACAATATGGTGGCTGAACCTATGAATAAGCCCAATGAGACTCTTTATCTATCTAATAGTACTAGTTAAGTAATGAAAAGTTCGTATTTAAATAAAAAAACAAGGGCAACAATAATAGAAAATAAATAAAGTTCATGAATAAATTACATGACTAACAACAAACTAATTCTCTTAAAAAAATTAATCTGAATTCTATAATAACTCTTTGCATGTGCATTTCTTGTTGTCAACTTTCTTGCAAATGGAATATTTACATTTTTTTTCCAGTCTAAGAAGATCGTGAAACACTTAGCCAGTGCTTACTCTTCTTTCTCCCCTTTTTGGTCTCGATGTCGGGCGGAAGTACTTCTGTCGACTTAATTGATACATGCTGTCACATTTCCTTTTCTACCCGAAAGGGTATGAGGGAGTTTTTCCAATTAAAATGACAATAATTAAAACGAGATTATTTATTCAAATTAAGAGTCGTCACTTGGGATAATTCATGGTGTCCCAAATCACCGGTTTAAATCCCGAATCGAGGAAGTTTGTCTCTGTTTTACAGTCCGCGAAACACAGAAATCCGAGTAAGGAATTCTGTTAACCCAGAAAAAGGTGTTAGGCATTCTCGGGTTCCGTGGTTTTAGCACGGTCGTTAACCTATTATTAATTGGCCTGATTTTCTGATTAATAACATATTTTATACCTATTGTGCATTTTTAGCTTTTTAACCGCTTTTAATTACTTATGGAATTATTTCTGGAACAAGTTACGATTGTCGTACACTTGTTTGTTTTGTACACATCGCGAATCGTGTCACGGGAACCGTACCCACGATCTACAACATGTTTATTTTTATTAAAGGTTCAAAGTTATAGTTGGGTCACATGAAATGTGCACCTGGATTTGGGAATTACGTATCACGACCATACCACGGAAACCGTACCCATAGCCGTGATGATTTAATTATAAGCACGCCTAAAGCAAACTACGAGTATTCATGGCTATTCTTAAAAATAATTTGAGATTATTGAGAGGCCACGAATTATGGAATTATTGTGGAAAAAAACGAAGTAAATTAGTTATGAAAAGCTGTACTAGCTTAATGATTTGTGGGTTAAACTCTTTGGCTTAAATCCTTTTGTCGTTTTGTAGTCACATAGCCCAAAGCCATTCTCAGAATTAATTCCAACAAACCATGTAATTCAGAATCCCACATCATTGGATATAACATGATCATCGTGAAAGGCATCCAGATCCTTATACCACACTATGATTGTCGCAACAAATCAAAGCAGACACAGGCGATTATAGTTGCTTCTGCTAAGCGAATATAAACTATGAAATTATCAGTTAACAAGCACAGATCTATCACATTCATGAAAGTATCCACCAGATCCAAATAAGAAGATTTATTACCATTTTTACCAAATTCCTAGACAACCCTTATCAGCCGATTTACCTATTGGTTTGATTCTATATAAATTTACATCATCACATAGTTTATGCAACGAAATAAAAGAAAATATTCAAACAAATAGACAACGGAAGAATAAAGGAACAAGTCTATGGATCGAAAACACAATTATTACAAAACTCAACCAATTACGGCTCAACGTCAATACTTAAATTAACCTCTTGTATACACACATTTAATCATGGATTTAGGCGCAAACAGCATGAGGAGAAATTCTGGATAGACAGTAATATTCAGACAGCATATATAGTTCAACACAACATTCAATCAACTGGTGATGACTCTGTGAAGCAGCAACACTATTTTATCAAGCTAATGTGAGTATGTGCAAGCTAAATGCAGGCTGAGGCAGTGCTGAACATTCGCACCAAACTCACAACTCTTACAAGATTAAAAAAAAAAAATAGGAGTGAAGAGTAACGTTCTTAAATACAAAATGAACTTAAGCAACAGATAAGTCAACAACTACTGATTCTTAACAGAATAACAAACCAAGAAGAAAACGAAATAACTTAAAGCTATATATGGATTAACAACTTGCACGTTTGTTTTCCATAACTCAATAACACACAGATTTCTTTTCATAATAGCGTAGTTCACATCTGATTGAAGTCCAAAATTCAAAAAGGATACCTGGAATCAAAAGTGAATTGAATAAGGAAATAAAGCTCAAGGATCAGCGAGTAACAGCGGGAAACAGTAAAACACAGCAGCAAGAACACAGCAGGGAGATCAAAATGCTACAGCTCTTGACTCAAATCAGCAAAACCCAGCAGATATGGAAAGAAACCATCAGGTTAAATAAAACAACACCAGCTGGAACATTTTTTCTTGTTTTTCTCTTTGGTTTGAGTTTAAAGAGGAGAAAAGATCAGAAAAATCAAAAGAGTAAGTCTATTTGTTTTGAAAGTTTTCTTTTTTCTAAAAATCTGTCTTAAAATTGATTTTTTTAAAGATGATGAAAAGGGAGCTGGATTTTTCAGAAAGGTTTTTCAGGTCTGATCTCGTGTCCCGGAAGAAAGAGGAGAGTACTATATACATGACATGAAATATGACATGTGCCCCTAAAGATAAGGGAATCATTCCCTTCAAAATCACCCTAAAAATCAGGAAAAAGTATATTTTCTTAACAGAAAATGGACAGCTGGCCATTTCTATTTAATTTCAGCAATTTTTAATTAGCAAATAGGGCCAGCTGTCCACACTCTAGAAGCTTCTAAATACCCTATCTGAAACCCTTATTTTTCATTTTCCAAATTACCCCCCTGAGCTCCTGTTTCGACCCATTTACCCCTCCCCAAATTTCAATCGATGCCAACAGAGTTAAAGTAGCACCAATGAACGAAAACCAAATTGACTAACACTCAAAAACCTGCTTTATAACTAATTATTCAATTAGGCAAACCATTAACAAATGATTAAAATCAGTAACATAGCTAAGTACTGAGATAACAAAACGATTTAAAAAAATTAAACTAAATAGGCTTGAATTAACCCAAATCAATAAACCCAAACGAACCCTAATTAAACAACTAGAAGATTGGAACAATGATGACTCTGAAACAAGAACAAGCAGATTAACGAACCTAAAAGAAAATACTGACTCAGACATGAAAACACAAAGAAGACAGTGGTGAAATTATCGTTTATGAATGAAAAAACATGCGAGACAGCTTGGTGCCCTACTCCACGCTAATTGACCACTCAAGTGTCTTTTCCTCCAAGGAATCCGGCCTTGCATGGAGTTTTGACCGGATTTTCTTGGAAGAAAAGACTCAGGAGAGTCCAAACCGTTAAGACAACATCGTAGACGAACTCTTCAAACTCGAACGCTGAGGAAATAACGGACTCAAGGGTTTTGAACAAACTGACCGCTTCTTAGATCTAAAATTTAGGGCTTTCTGGGGTGTTTTGGAAAGAACTAAGGCGAGATATGAGATGAGGAGAAAGGGGATTATGGGGTGTGATTTTCAGTGGGTTTGGAGGAGGCTGAGTGGTGGCTGCCGGTAGGGTTTGGTAGAGAATATGAGGGCGGCTAGGGTTGGGGCTTAGAGTGAGGGAGACGGGGAAATGGGGTTCGCTAGGGTTTGGGGGTGAGGTTCAGACAGTTATATGGGAGGGGGAAGTTAGTTCCCAGCTGTTGGATCATTGAAGATCAACGGTTGGGATTCAATTGGACAAAACGACGTCGTTTAAATAAAGGGGTGGAACTGGACCGAGTATGGGGAGCTGGGCTGGGGCGGATTGAGGCAAAATGGGCTATGGGAAAATCGTGCCCAAACGTTAAGACAACCCTTTTTTTCTTTTTCTTGATTTATTTAAAACTTCTAAAATTAAATTAAAACCTAAACTAAATCCTAATTAAAATCTAATATGTAAAATTAAAAATAATTATCTATTTTTAGCACTAAATAGTTAATTAACCTAAAACTAATGAAAGAAAAAGTACTAATTTGCAATTAAAAATAAAGTGCAAGAACGAACCAATATTTTTTGTGATTTTTTGTTTATATATTAAATGCAATTGAGACATAAAATGCAATGCATGAAATATTTTATATTTTTCATGATTTTAAAACATGCAACTAAATGCAACTAACAATTGTCAAGATATTCCTAAAAATTCTACAAAAATTAAAATGAACTAGAAAAATCTATTTTGTGATTTTGTAGGAATATTTTTGTCGGGCAAAAATCACAAGCTCACACATGCACCTATTCTTCTAACAGCTTGTTTGGATGGTTGTTACGTATCGTTTCATAATGTATCGTATCGTACTGTATTGTATTGTACTGTATTGTTTGATAAATACAATATTTGGATAGATTGTGTCGTTTTATCGTTTCATGATATCACACACCAGCAATATAAAGAATAAAATTGCAATATTATAAAGAAAAATTATGATACATGATAAAATTATTATATAAAAAGATAGGGTAAATGATAAAATAAAATTATTTAATAATAATGAAGGGTGAGACTGAGGGAAAAAGACAAGGTAACGACGCGACCACACCAAATCAGTCGTTACGTAAAGTAGCACATTTCGTTGTTATGTAACGATGGATTTAACGATACGATATAATAAAATTGAAGTAACAATCAAAACAAACATTGTATTTTAAGTAACAATACAATACAATATAATGGGTAACAACCATCCAAACAAGCTGTAAAGGGATTTGGATAAATGACTCCATCTTATGATCCGTCTATATTTTCCGGACTATACGAGTTTATTTTATTTTCACCAATATCATCCAAAGTACGAGTAACTCCACTTCAGCCATTTGTCACTATAATTTCTTATCTACTTCTAAAATTGGTGGATGTGGAGGTGATAGTGGCGGTATTGGTGGAGTTACGACATTTGAAGCTTGATGAGACCTTTTAAATGGAACTGCAGCCGCTTCTTCAAACTCTTCTTTAGTCACAAATATCTTCAAACAAGATCTCGTATTATCAATTTTAATATCAAGAAGGTACGAACACAAATCATTGTCATTCCTACTAAAGGAAGGGGGAATCTTGTCCCTCGTCGAGTTTCCTCTCCAAATCTCAAAATTCGATGAATTTGGCTTTGAGATAAGGAGGAAGAAGAGCAGGTCCAGTTGACCTCTATGCAGGAGTGAAAGAAAAAGCTAGCTTTAATGGAGGATTTTCACGGCATATTTGGAAAGAAATGTGTGTTAGGGAATGCAAGAAGAGTTTTTCTGCTTTTTTTTTTTAAATTCAATAATGGTAATAATAAATTTATATAGGTTCACCAATATGTAATAAATAGAATTTTGGGGCTGCAAGAAGAACTTTTCCTTTCACCTTTTCGTTAGCGGAAAAGGCCTAAAAATGCCACTCAACTTTCAGAAATGGTCTATCCATGCCATCCGTTAAAAAAAATGCTATTTCCATGCCACTGTCGTTACACCTTTGTCCCATCTATGCCATTATTTGACTAACGGCTCAAATTTCTTTTTATTTAAATTTTTATAGCACTCACATTTTCACGAGTCCTGTCGTCATTGGTCCGAATTAACCCATGCCCCACTTAATTTTAACCTTGGTTAGGTCCATCTAATTTTAACCTTACCCAAATAATTAACCCAACCCAACCCTTCCAAATCCCTCTATAGTCGTCTTCCCTAAATCAAAAATCCCTAAAACCTCCATTAAATTCAATGGAGGTTTTAGCATTCCTGACTTTGACCAAATTCTGGAAAGCGGATAAGACTACGTACAGATACGTACCTTAATAGTAACCAAATATGCAGGAAGGTTTACCACCCATGCTAACGTACTTGTACAGACCAACACCTAGAAATTTGCCGCCAAAATGACTCAAATATAAGCTTCAATTTCAGTATATTATTGCTCATAGAGATCTGAAATTTTCAGATGATATAGTTGCCTGAATCTTGTTGTTTGCAAATAGTTCCTCGGCCAATGATTTGTCTTTATCATTCAGTCCAGCATGGTGCAATCCAATTCAAAATTGTAAGGTGAGCTTCAAGTTCTGGTCTGTGACTTGAGAAAGAACCATCTGAAGTGCATCTTCTGGCATGTTTATGAACTGCCTCGGGTGCTCATCTGAAGCTGCAAACTTTGAATTTAGAAAGAAAACATAACAGATTAGGCAGAAATTAAATTTAATGGAGGTTTTAGGGATTTTTTATTTGGGGAAGACGACTGAAGAGGGATTTGGAAGGGTGGGGTTGGGTTAATTATTTGGGTAAGGTTAATATTAGATGGACCTAACCAAGGTTAAAATTAAGTGGGGCATGGGTTAATTCGGACCAATGATGACAGGACACGTGGAAATGTGAGTGTTATAAAAATTAAAAAAAAAATAAGCCGTTAGTCAAATAATGGCATAGATTGGTCAAAGTTGTAACGGCAGTGACATGGAAATAGTATTTTTTTAACGGATGGCATGTATAGACCATTTCTGAAAGTTGAGTGGCATTTTTAGGCCTTTTCCGTTTCGTTAATTCAAAACAAACATTAACACTAATTAAACAGGAAGGTCTTTTTGAACAATAATTAAAACTTGAATATGTTTTGACAATTTAAATTTAAAAAGGGGTCATATGGCTAACTCGCCCGTGTTTCTCCCTATTTCTTCATTTTATTAGTGTTCTAGTGAGTAGTTTTGCAAATGGGAGAATTCCTAGATGGTAATTGTAGGCATACAAAATTATTGAATTTAAATTTAATAAAATAATTTGGACTATATTAGTCCAAATAAATATTATGGGCTAATATACAATAACAACATACCCAGTATAATCCCACGGGTGGGGTCTGGGGAGGGTAGTCAGTACGCAGACCTTACCCCTACCTGGAGAGGTAGAGAGGTTGTTTCTGAAAGGCCCTCTGCTCAAGACAAGGTGGAAAGAAAGAATATGGGAGAAGAAGAGGAGGAAAGAGGGGGAGGGAGAGAAAAACTAGCATCAAACAATAACCATCAAGGAGCAACAATATCCAGTAAAAGGGAAGAAAAAATAGCATCAAATAGTAACAATCAGAGAGCAACAATCCCAGTAGCAATTTACAAAAACAAAGGACGTGGTTGCAAAGTACCAGATACAATAACAAACTAGAAGGAAGTAACTTTCAACCCACATCAAGAATATTACTAGTACTACTGGTGAACCTATGAAAAAATCGTAACTACCTGTCAACCGACCACCTTAATCCTCGACCTCCACACCTTCCTATCGCTAGTCATGTCCTATGTTAGGTGAAGCACCAACAAGTCCTGCCTAATCACCTCTCCCCAATACTTCTTAGGCCTACCCCTGCCCTTCCTCAAGCCCGCCATAGTCAACCTCTCACACCTCCTGACCGGGGCATCTATATCTCTCCTCTTCACATGCCCAAACAGTAGCAGCCTCGATTCCCGTAACTTGGCTTCCATCTATGCCACTCCTACCCTTGTCCCTTATAACTTCATTCCTGATCTTGTCTTTCTTGGTATGACCACACATCCATCTCACTATCCTTATTTCTGCTACACTCATCTTCTGGACATGGGACTTCTTGACGGGCCAACACTCAGCTCCATACAACGGGTTAATATAAGTGTATCAATTATATAAGTCCAATATATATGGACTGAATTAATAAGTCTTAATCCATTAGGCTACAAGTGAGGAGCCCACTTCACTAAGCCCAAGATGTCATCTTCCTAGAGGCCCAATTTGGTGCCACGTGTCAAATGACGTGGCATGCCAAGTCAAATGGAAGAGCCGATAGAATCATGCCACATGTCAAAATGACAAGGCATGCCAATTAAACGGCCAATAAAACCGTGCCACGTATGCCGGTGACATGTTCTGGCCAATCAAATGCGGCCTTGTCACACTTCAATTTGATTGATCGGAAAAAGTTTGTTCTTATCATAATTCTTCCCTCTAACAACTATAAATAGGGGTCTTCATAACCGAGAAAAGATACCAAAAGTTATAACAAGAAGCATGAGAGAGCTCGTGGATCAAACGCTGCAGATTTCTCTAAAAGCTACAAACATTCAAGTGTTCTAAGGATTAAAAGATCAAGATGAAGATTCAAGAACAAGCTGCAAGCCCTTGGATTAAAAATCAAGATCAGACCTCAAGCACTTGGATTAAAATAAAATAAAATTCAAGATTAAGCTAGAAGGCTCTTTTATTTACTGTTAAAAAGTAGAATCAGATGATTCATAGAGATTGTAACACTCAAATATTTGAAATAAAATACTACGATTATTGCAATATTTTTCGGTCTTGATTTTATTTTCTCGACTCAAATTTATTGTCTACAAATACTGGCACGCCCATGGGACAATCTCTACCTCTCATCTCAACTTTTCAATCACTAAAGTTCAAGAACGTCGAAAAGGCTTCAAAGAAAATCAACTCCATATCAACATCCACCAAGGTTGCTAACTCCAGGTTCTATGCTGATATGGAAAGAATCCTCGATGTTACCTTTGGAAGCTTCGGACCAGTTATGAGGAGCAAAGCAAACTCTTTAGGAAAACAAGCACTCCAAGTGACATCCGCATCAACCCATGTTTTCGGATCTTCATCCTCAAAAGGAGCAAGATCCTCTACGTGCAGACCCAAAGGAGGAAGCGATATTGCTAAAAAGATCAAGAAAACTCTAGCTCTGCTTGACCTATCCGGATATAAGAACTCTATTGTGAAGGAAGATGATGATATTTCAAGTGATGGATCTTTCCTACTTACACCGCATAGCATGAGCCAGTCGAGAATCAATCTATGTGACAATCCATACTACTCCCCATCATCCACAACAATCATGGAAGCCATGGTGACAAACACTTTATCTGTGGAAGAGCAATCAGCAAACTTGACGGAAGCAATCGCTAGCTTGACCAAGTGCATGCAAAATCAAGAAGCTAGAATTGACAAGCTAACAGACAGGGTGGGAATCTTGATGGAAGAAGAGTCCACCCATGCATCTGGCAAACTCCTAGAAGTTTCAGAGAGTGATTCTCTCCCCAACACAAGTAGCATCCGCTAAGGCTATCCCTGTCTCATCTGAAGGGATGATTCCAATCGATCAACTGAAGGATCATTGAAGGAACTATTATAAACAAGTACAAAGTTGCTACCAAGTCCTCTCTTACATACGCAAAGCCATATACTGCAAGGATCGATTTGTTGAAGATGCATGATGGCTATCAACCTCCACAGTTTCAACGGTTTGATGGGAAAGGCAATCCAAAGCAACACGTGGCACACTTCGTTGAGACATGCAACAACACTGGGACTTATGGAGATTACTTCGTCAAGCAGTTTGTCCGCTTGCTATAAGGAAATGTTTTTGATTGGTATACAGACCTCGAGGCAGGATCTATTGATAGCTGCGATTAACTAGAGCAAGAGTTCCTCAATCGCTTTTATAGCATAAGGCACACTGTGAGCATGGTGGAACTTATAAATACTCGTCAACGGAAAGGTGAACCAGTTATCAACTTTATCAATCGTTGGAGAAATGCAAGCCTCAACTGCAAAGACAGGCTTAGTGAAGCTTTTGGCATATAGATGTGCATCCAAGGCATGTATTGGGGACTGCGCTACATCTTGCAAGGTATAAAGCCTAGCACATTTGAAGAACTCGCAACTCGCACCCATGACATGGAATTGAGCATGTACTCCGCTAGAAATGAAAGGTTACCTATCATTGAGCCTCGCAAAGGGAACGACAAGCAAGAAGTCGGGAAATGGAGCAAGTTCGTACCCAAGTATGAAAACAAAGAAGCTATGAGTGTCAACACATCACCTGTGAAGTTCACGACAAAGGTGAGCAAGAAGCAGAGTATGAAGTCCACTTCTTTCCAAGATAAGCAAAGTGGAAAGTTGACTCTAAAAGAAATGCAAGAGAAGGAGTACCCATTTATGGATTCTGATGTACCCCTAAAGTTTGAAAAGCTCCTCGAGTTAAATCTCATTGAGCTTCCGGAAATGAAGCAGGGAAAACAAATGACCCAAATTAGTGCAAATACCATCGACTTGTGAGTCACCCTCTGGAGAAGTGCTTTGTCTTCAAGGACAAAGTTATGGACTTGGCTTGTGAAAAGAAGATCGTGCTTGAAGATGAGAAAGCAAGCGCAAACCAAGTCTCTATCACCTTTGGCTCATTCAGTCCAGGTGAAATTTTAAATACAGTAAAAATGAAGAATTACTAGAGGACAACAAAGTTGAAGTTGATCAACCTGATGATGATGAAGGTTGGACGTTGGTGACTCGTCATAGGAACTACAAAAGGAGACCATGTAAAGAATCAATAGAACAACCAACAAGGAAAATGATGGCAAAAAGACCAAGGAAATGGAATCCCGTTACGTATTTGAAGAAGGAAAAGTGGAGGTGCACCACCCTCAAAAGCCATGACATCTAGTGACCTTGGAGGAGTTCTTGCCAAGTTGGTTCCGCATGAAGATTTCCCATGATGGTATTGAGGCCTCTTGTTGCAATGCTGATAAAGGGGAAGAAAAGAGTGATGACCTACCGTTGGCACCATCTTTAAAAAAGCTCATCGATTCTATTCCTATTAATGCTTGCGAGAAAAACATTACATTCACAAATGAAGATCTTCTACTAGGTGACAATACTCCTAACCGCCCGTTGTACCTGATTGGCTATATGCGCGATGAAAGGGTAAATCAAATTTTGGTTGATGGAGGATCCTCAGTGAACATCTTGCCAATTCGCACTCTGAAAGAACTTGGTATTCCCATGAACAAACTTTCAGAAAGTCGTGTCATGATTCAAGGATTCAACCAAGGGGGGAAAAGAGCCATAGGTGCGATCAGGTTGGGAATCACCATTGAAGATATGCAATCAAGTACATGGCTGCATGTGATTGATGCAAAGACTTCATACAACGTCTTGCTTGGAAGGCCTTGGATACATGAGAATAAAGTGGTTCCATCTACCTACCATCAATGTTTGAAGTACTATGAGGGAGGAGTCGAGAAGAAGATAGTTGCTGATGACGTGCCATTCACCGAGGCCGAATCACACTTCGCCGATGCAAAGTTCTACTTGAAGAGCCGCATTGTGAAGGAGCTAAAAGCTAATGATGTCATGAATGGCAAGAATGATGAGTACACGACTAAGAGAGATGAGGTGGTTGCCTAAAAACCAAAATGTTGTTGAGGAGCTGCACCCTAGCTCAAATAAATATCATAAAGGGAATATTGTGTCTCATGGCAAAAAAGTAACTCCCGCGCTTTGCTATGTCCCTAAAAAGAAGAAAGATGAGGCATAATTAGCCAAACTCCAAACCAATATACTAAGGGAGTTAACTCTTCCAATCAAACGAATTGAGGGAGTAAAATTGCCCTCAACGCTACCTCCAGGGTTTGTGGCCCAAAATCCTTCACAGAATATGGCACTCCCTACGAAGCGTACGGATGAAGGCTTTGATCCTAATGATTACAAGCTATTTGCAAAAGCTGGATACAATCCCAATGACCTATCAAATGTAGGAAAGCTCCCATCAGAAGCTACTATAAGGCAACCACGTGAATGTTTGGGGTACAAGCAACCATCACCAGTTTGCATCTCCATAAGAAGGGCAAGCAATAATTATATCATTGTAGAAGATGAATTTACCGCTTCTAACAGACCTTCAGTCTTTGATCGACTTAGAAAATCAACTGTGAGGACTTCCGTATTTGAGAGATTGGGTCCATTAAAGAAGGGGAACAAGTTTCTATTAAATTATCAAAGCATAAGAACACCTGCTTCGCCCAAAATCCAGAAGATCTCTAAGGATTTCCAAAGTTTGGTTCCTTCTAGAATGAGGCGACAAACAAAACTTGTGGTTTCATGTAAAGAAGTACTTAAGTTAAAGCCATATACCGTGGTCTACACTAAGGAACGTGACGAAGATGAAGAAAGTGTGGGTTGTTTGTATCATGTTACTGTACAAGGCAATAATGGTGTTCCATATCTAATGGAGGATGATGCAGAATTGGAGGATATTTTACCGTGTTCACATATCCTTTAATGATGGGGACCCTCAAGAAGATGAAGATGCAAAGGTTGCTTCGCCTAAACTTGAAGAAGGGGTAAAGACAATAGTGGACACTTAGAAAGAAGTGAACCTTGGCACTGATGAAAAATCGAGGCCCATTTATCTAAATGCTTTACTAGCAGCCAATGAAGAAAGAACTTATGTGGAGTTACTCAAGGAGTTTAAAGATTTCTGTGCTTGGAGTTACAAAAAGATGTCTAGCTTGGACCCTAAAAGGTATTACCTTGCAGTCAAGAATGGCGCTCGTCCTATTAAGCAAGCTCAAAGGCATTTTAGGCCGGACTTGGTTCCCCTGATTGAAACTGAAGTTAACAAACTCATCAAAGCTGGCTTTATTCGTGAAGTTAAATACCCAACATGGATTTCAAGTATTGTCCCTTTAAGTAAGGAAAATGGCCAGATTCGAGTGTGCGTTGACTTCAGGGATCTCAACAATGCGTGTCCGAAAGATTAATTCCCGCTTCCTATCCAGAGTTGATGATCGATGCGACTACTAGGTACGAGGCAATGTCATTTATGGATGGTTCATCGGGCTATAACCAAATTCCCAGCGCCAAAAGATGAATAGCTTACTCCATTCCGTAACCCTAAGGGTATTTATTGCTACAAGGTAATACCTTTTAGCTTGAAGAACGCTGGTGCTACTTACCAAAGGGCTATGCAGAATAATGTTGATGACCTTCTCCATAAGAATATTGAATGCTATGTTGACGACTTGGTGTTGAGGATGGTGTTTGAATTGCTCCGGAGGTACCAACTTAGGATGAATCCATTGAAATACGCATTTGGAGTTACTTCTGTAAAGTTCCTTGGTTTCATTGTCCAACATCGAGGGCTCGAAATTGATCAAGTCAAAGTGGATGCCATTTTGAAGATGCCTGAGCCTCGCGATATTCATGAATTGAAAATTCTGCAAGGAAAGCTAGCATACCTTAGGAGATTCATCTTAAACCTAGCTGGGAGGTGCCAACCATTCAGTCGCCTCATGAAGAAAGGTGGTCCTTTCAAGTGGGACCAAGCTCACAACAATGCCTTTGAAAGTATTAAAGTTACTTGATGAAGCCTCCAGTTTTGGCAGCCCCTATACCTGAAAAACCATTGATACTATACATTTCGACACAACAAAGGTTTGTTGGAGCACTGTTGGCCCAAGAAAATAGTGAGGGGAAAAAAACTCCCTTTACTACTTGAGTAGGATGATGACACCAAATGAGCTGAATTATTCACCAATCGAAAAGTTATGTTTGGCGCGTCTTCTCAATTCAAAAGTTGAAGCACTACTTTCAAGCTCATGTCGTTCGCCTTGTGTCTAGGGCAAATCTCATCAAGTTTGTAATGTCAAAACCAGTCCTTAGCGATCGACTAGAAAGATGGTACCTCCAATTTCAACAATTTGAGATTGTGTACATTCCTCAAAAGGCTGTAAAAGGACAAGCATTGGCAGACTTCTTGGCAGATCACCCGATACCTGATGATTGGGAACCAACTGATGAACTACCTAATGAAGATGCAATGGTTGTTAAAGTACAACCTCCATGGAAGATGTACTTTGACAGTGCTGCACATCGCGGAGGAGCTGGTGCCAGCATAGTATTAGTCACCTCTCAAGGGGAAGTTTTGCCCTGCTCTTTCACTTTGTCACAACTCTATTCTAACAATATTGTTGAGTATCAAGCACTAATACTTGGCTTTGAAATGGTTGGCGATATAAAGCAGTTGCAATTACAAGTCTTTGGTGACTCCCAGTTAGTGGTCAATCATCTTTTAGGTAGTTACGAGGTCAAGAAACTCGAACTACGCCCTTATCATAAATATGCTAAGAAATTAATGGGATGGATCGATGATGTGATTATTCAACACGTACCTAGGAAAGAAAACAAGAAGGCTGATGCTTTAGCTGCCCTAGCTTCATCGTTAACCCTGCCTGATCAAGAGCAAGTTACTATCTGCCAAAAGTGGATAGTACCGCCACCAAATGAAGGGGAAAGTGACGAAAATGAACTCGAGCATCTGGTCGCAGTTTCTGAAGTTGAGAAGGAAGAATGGCGACAACCCATTATCGACTACTTAAGCTATGGGATACTTCCAGAAAATCTGAGGAGAAGGTCTGAAATTAGTCGTCGTGCACCTCGCTACCTTTACTACAAAGATACTTTGTATAGAAGAACATTTGAGGGAGTAGGAGTACTCTTGCGATGCTTAGGGGAAATATGAAGCACTCCAAGCTTTGCAAGAAGCACATTTTGAGGTATGTGGATCACATCAGTCTGGACCAAAACTCCACTTTCATATAAAAAGGATGGGATATTATTGGCCAACGATGATAAAAAATTACTTGGACTACGCTCGAAGATGCAAGGCTTGTCAACTCCATGCAAATTTTATTCATCAGCCTCCTGAAGTGTTACATCCGACAGTTGCATCATGGTCATTTGACGCTTGGGGACTGGATGTTGTTGGACCACTGCCAAAATCCTCTGGTGGGCACTTATACATCTTGGTTACAACATACTACTTCTCGAAAAAGGTTGAAGCTGTTGTTCTTAAGGAAGTAAAGAAGGAGAATGTTGCAAGTTTCATATGAGTAAACATAATCTATCACTTTGGAATTCCTCGTTAGATAATAACGGATAATGTCAATCCATTCAGCAATAGGTTGATGAACAAGATTTGTGTCATAGGCTTCAAGCAACGTAACTCTTCTATGTACAATGTTGCGCCAATTGTCTAGCCGAGGCATTCAACAAGACTCTATGAAACTTGTTATATATAAGACATAAAAAATAAAAAATCACCTATTCTGAACTACGGTATGACTTGATCCTCTTCACCGAGGTACGTAGGAAGCTTAGAGTTTCATTCTAAGTTCAGTCACATGAGTTCAAAAGATACATAGTGCCCCAATTATTGTTCAAATGAAGTACAATGGAATGTAATCCATTCAATCAGCATTTCAGCACTTGAAAATCGAGTTGAAATACCATTCTTCTATTGAACTTTGGATCCCATTTGATTTAAAGGGGGCAAGCCGCTATGGTAAATTGGTGTCTTCAATGAAATGATGACAGTCTTTTAGGAGGCTAGAAAGTATTTGCATTGAATTCTGGGGATTCTCTATGTCTTCATGTTCGCATAACCTTCAAGTTTATTGGTCTTCATATCCCCTCACTGTCCTAAAAAAATGGAAGAGAAGAGAGACATCAAAAGAGAACACAAGTATAAGAAGAAAGATTACTTGGCACAATATTTCAAATTCCGTGAGACTTGAGCCCAAGATATTTGTGAGAATGGAACCCATGAATTAGATTGATAGCAAGAAAAATGTCTTGTGATCCCGAAGCTTCCATACCGAAACATAAAAGTTTTGAAAAAGTCACACCAATTCAGAACTGTCGGTATATCAAAATCTGATATTGATTTTGAAATACTATCTGAAACTATCCTTAAGGTATTAAATCCTAAATTTTGGACATGTTTTAGATTTTGAAGTCTTGTTTTCAAGAAATCAAACGGTTCCTAATTTTGACGTTTCTACACCAAGATACGAATTTTTTTATGAGACTGTGCAAATCTGAAATGAAAACGTGAAATTGGTTTCAAAATATTGTCTGAGACGATTCTAAAGGTGCTCGTGGTGAACTTTAAAGGTTCCTCACTGCCGACTTTTAAGGATTTATACCACGAGCTTTTAAGGGTCTTCGCCACGAATTATTACAGGTCTTCATCGCGTGCTTTTAAAAGTCTTCACTGTGAACTTTTAAAGGTCTTCACTATGAACTTTCAAAGATCTTGACCACAAGCTTTTACGGATCTTTCCATGAACTTTTATGGGTCTTCGCCGCAAATTTTAAAGATATTCATCGTGAACTTTTAAAGGTCTTCATCGCAGACTTTTATGAGCTTCGCTGCAAATTTTTAAGGTCTTCATCGCGAACTTTTAAGGGTCCTCGCCACGAATTTTTTAAGGTCTTCATCGCGTGCTTTTAAAGGTCTCCACCGCAAACTCTTAAAGATCTTCACTGCAACCGCCAGGGCCTGCGAACGCCAGCAGGACTACCTTGGATCTCCTAGTTGTAAAATCTTAAACCAACCTCTAGATTTTGGAGTAGGTAGTGACCGAGAGGTTGGTTTAAGATTTTACAACTAGGAGACCCAAGGTAGTCCTGCTGGCGTTCGCAGGCCCTGGCGTCCCCTTCTTTGCTCCTACATTTACTGTTTTCTGCAATGAGTCACATTGCCACAAGCTCAAACCATACAATTATCCTCACAACTACGTTGCCACAACTAAATACAACATTGTCACCTTCTTTCCTATAGCACTTTTCGAGCAGTTTCGTCGTGTTGCCAATCTGTATTTCTTGTTAGCTGTTGTTCTCTCTGTCACTTCTTTGGCTCCCTTTACTCCTGTTAGTATCATTTCTCCCCTTGTTTTTGTCGTCGGGATTAGTATGCTCAAGGAGGCAATGGAGGATTGGAATAGATTCTTGCAGGTAATTCAAACTTCTATATAATAAGTACTACTAATGATTATTTATATTTTCATATCTTTTGTTGATGAAAATGATATTTCAGGACTTGAAGGTGAACGCAAGAAAAGTTGAGGTTCACATAGGAAAAGGTGAATTCATGGAAAGAGCCTGGAAAGAAGTATATGTGGGAGATGTAATTAAAGTTAACAAGAATGAGTATTTTCCAAGTGATCTTCTATTGCTTTCTTCAAGCTATGAAGATGGTCTTTGTTATGTTGAGACTATGAATCTAGATGGTGAGACTAATCTGAAAGTTAAGAGAAGCTTAGAAGCCACACTTAGCTTACATTCAGATGAACAATTCAGTAAGTTTTTAGCTACACTTCGTTGCGAGGATCCAAATCCAAACCTGTATACATTTGTAGGAAATTTGGAGTTTGAAAATGAATCTCATCCTTTGTCTTCATCTCAAATTCTTCTAAGAGATTCTAAGCTCCGAAACACTGATTACATCTATGGGGTTGTGGTCTTTAGTGAACCGGATACAAAGGCCGTGAAGATCAAATACTTGTGAAAAAAAGGACTCAGAGAAGCTTGCAGATGCCTTAAGATAATGCTCAACAAGCATGGGCGTGTGATATTTGTAGAATTTTCGAAAGGCATTGTAGAACATATGGGTTCGATGTCGGATCAGGTGTAGGGCAGCAGTGATAATTCTTGCCCAACATGGAAAGGAATTTCAATATGTGAATGTTTGTCTCCTAACAGGTTGACTAGTAACGAACGCAGCAAGCCATCCGTGTTAGAATAATCTTAGAAAACTGAATTCAAGAAGACTTAAAATTGTTGCGCATGGCTAATCACGCCCAACTCTAGTCCTAAAAAGGATAAGCGATCGCTGCAAATATAATCCGATTTAAAAGTCCGGAGTCGAATCCCACAGAGAACTAAGGTATTGCTATAAATGTTCAATATCACCAATAAGCCAAGCTCGAACAATTCCTAAGTTATAAATATTAAGATTCTTATCTAACTAATCAACTAACAAATTAAAATGTAAATTAGCATATTAAAAGATACTAAGGGTTGGAGACAAGATTAAGGAGGCTTAGAGTTATGATTTGCCCAATTGTTGGAATCCATCCCGCTACGTCTCCTACAATTTCGCCTAAGTATTCTCTATTGATCATGAACACTCGACTTATCGTAATTCTCTCTCGAGCAACTACAATAATGTACTAGTCATATATCTCGAACTAAGCTCGCTCGCACTTTTCACCGCTCACTAGGATTACGTCAAAGATTCAATATCTCTAATCCCGCTTTTAACCCCGCCGTATTGATTTATCATATACCTTAGGAGTGACATTGTTCAACAACCACCTAAATATGTATCCTTTTTCAAGCAACGCATAATAAATAGGCATAGTCAATCGATGGCCATTCAATCAACTGAAATAAACACGTAGTTGAACAAGTAAATAAATTCAAAGGTTAAGTTATATTAAAACATAACAAGAATTCATCCTCCAAGAGGTTCTATCAAAACTCTAGATAATAAATTAGATATTCATAAAAGTATGTGAAAACACAATACTCAAATTCATAACCAACAATAAAAATAGGAAGAAGAAGGGGAAAACTTGTGGTTGAATCTTCCTCCTTGCTCCTAGTGTGTTCTTACCTCCAAGGGTGTTGTCTTACCCTAAAGTAGTGTCTCTCCTTCAAAAGGACGTTTTATGATGTATTTATATCAGTTAGGGTTGATGTGGGGCGTCCTTGATCTCTCATAATTCGAAAAGAACACGCTGAGTCGCGTGCTAGAGTTGGTGCAACGCGTGACTTCTAGCACGCTCCCAGTTATTTCTGTTTTTCTTCTTTGTCATTTCGCGTGCCAAGTCCGGTGCCAACCTCCATACTTCGCTGTTTTTTGTTCATCTCCTAGGCCATTTCACGCCTACCCGCATGAAATGCACCAATTGTGGCATGCTCCCAGGTCTTGCATCTCTACTCTTTTTGCATCAAATCATCCAATTCTCGCCAACTTCCATCCAAATTCATTCTTACACACAATATACATGTAATGAGAATATTATATGTTTATAAACATGAAATCTCCCGCAACTCAAATAAGAAATAATATGCAAACGTACTCAAAAAAATGCATTTTTCATCATTTATCACTACCCCACACTTAAACTCTTGCTCGTCCTCGAGCAACTTAAATAAAGCAGATGACAAGTAACCCAATTCCAAAACATACTCAAGTATCATAGCAATGACAATGATTTATATCAACGCTTAGAACCCAACATAAGGGCTATTGACATCTTTCCTCATTTTTAGACCAATGCCAAGACTATATTTGTGTGACTCTTCTAACATCATAGCCTCAAAAATTGACTCCACTACCTTCCTCTATATGACTCGCTTCTTGTGCCAACTAAAGATATGAGTTCTTTACCAATCTGTCGTAAAGCATGTGCCTTCACCAACAAAGCAAAGAGAGTAATCAGTCTGCACGCTCAAATATGAATTCAAGTATAATTTAAGGACTCACATATTGAAAGAATTCGCTCACTCTCGCAAAGAAACTCATATGCCACCCAAGTTCGTACCATAGGCTTGCCCGTAGTGTAAGACTCGACTAATTTAAGCTTGTAAAATCTAGAATCAAGTAGGACTTTATATGTTGTAATGTAGGCTAAGAGACAGGTAATATAATATATATAAGAGAAAAACTAGCATCAAACAATAACCATCAAGGAGCAACAATATCCAGTAAAAGGGAAGAAAAAATAGCATNATATATATATATATATATATATATATATATATATATATATATATAGTGACTAACCCTCCTAAGAACTTTAATACACCACGCTTTCAAGTACATTTTTGTCATGACCAATTCAATATTTTGCCATGAAACCATACACAATTAAGCCCTTCTTCATTAATCACATTAAAATATAGATACTCACTAGCCCAAACAAAGATATGAGAGGTGTCATTCATCATTTTTTTCTTTTGTATTTTTTTTAGACTCTCATTAATTTGGTATTTCCGGCTAGTAAGACTTTTAAATACTAGTGCACCTGTTCAGCCTTTCTATGGTTCCACTAAAAAGCTACCCAATCTCTTTCTTTACTCTTTCAACGACTTAAGTGCTTTCGTAGGTAAAGGGTAAACAAGATATGATTTAGAACAAAAAAGGGGTTGGCTTGTAATGTGGGTGCCAAAGAAGAAGGTCTACGGGCTCAAAAGGGCCGACTACGGATAATGTTATCAATGATAGGCAAATAGGTTAAGGGTCAATCAAAGAAACGCCTATATCATTTCCTAAACTCACAAGACTTAATCATTTCGCTTCGACTCACACATGGGGCAAGTTCTAGTCTAAAAAGGGATGACACAGAGTACAACTAAAATCTCACCTCACACAATGCACATGACTTACTCAGGACGGCTCAGACCTGACTCTCAAGTTAAAGCAACTAGCACAGTCATCATATAATTCAAACACTAGGAAGTAAAAACAGGAGTCAATAAACGATCCCAAGTGTCAAAATAAAGTCACATATATTCTCAAGGCATATAGTCACAATAATCAATAAGAAAGTACTCAGTATAACTGTTGCAGCTCTAAGCCCCGATATAAAACATGTCACAAACATAGACACTCAAGTTCTTCCTATTCCATTATCAGTTGAAAGAAAAGAAAAAAAATCTTTTTTTTATATTTTTATTTAGACTTAAACCCTCAAGAAAACTGTCTAGGAAGTCCATCGTAGGGAAAAGTCCAAAACTTTTTTTTAAAAAAAATTTTACCTACAAAAGAAACTACTACCCGGTTCAAAGAGTCATCCCTTGGAAAAGAACCGTGGCCATAAGAAAAACCAAGAGGAATTATTACTACCTAATTTTTTTTTGATTTTTTTCCAACACACATAAAATAATGCAACTAAAATAGCATAGGAAATCACTCAAACAGTCTCTTCACCCCACACTTAAATTTGTGCACTATCCCCAATGCACACCCAAAAATATAAGAGGGTAAAAGAAACTCCCTGGTAGGCCAAAGGCCGAAGCATTAGCAGCTCATGGGTACTCAGACTTCTCCTAGGCATGGCCCTTTGTGCGGGCACCCCACACTTAGTTCTAACCATCTAGCTTGCCGTTGCATCCTTTTAATAGCTTTTGCTTCCTATGCTCCTAAAAAATCAAAAACTACACTACAAAAATGATACAAATAAAAAAACTAAAAATAAAAGAAAGCGGTAAAGTTGGGTTGCCTCCCAACAAGCGTCTGATTTAACGTCGCGGCACAACGAGAATCACTTTCTGCCTCCACTTCGAACTTATGAATTGGATGTGCTTCAAGCTTATGATTATGCTCTTGGGGCGGTACAAATTCTTGCGAGCCAAAAATTAGATATAGTCTTATGCACTTTCTGGCTCTCGACCGAGGAGTATCACATTGCCTAGACGACCTTGAATATTTCAAAATATAAGGCTCATCTACCTCTTCCTTGAACTCCTTTTTATGCTTGTAAGGATCCATTCCCCTTTCACCATCCGAACATAATATAGAAAAGTGTTTGGAACGAGGTCCAACGCGCGCTCAAATATATGAACTTCAATATTTTTGACCTCCTCAACACCAATCATACTAGAGTCAACTAAGTTTGTATTTTCAATGTCCTTGGCTAACTCTAGTGTTACTTCTTCAACATTGGCATCCTCAAATTCTAGTTGGATAGATTGTTGGTGTTCTACTCTGACCTTCTCCATTAGCACCTCAATTTCAGTGTCTAATTCATGCTCTTCTTGACTATTATCCCCAATATTGGCTTGTTGAGAGTTAAATTCTTCAACTAGTTGACTCACTTGTGCCTCCAGGTTGCGAATAGTAGCATCTTGCCTTTGTATGTGCAGTTGTTCTCATTATATTATTCCACAAGGCACCTTCGCATATCCTTGATCTCTTTCAGGTCATCATCCCTAGGTTCTTTTTTCCTTTTAACTTCACAAGAAAAGGTAGAACCATCATAGCAAGGGATTGGGGGAGGATAAGAAATATAAGCACATCCATGAAAGTAACCATCTTGACCACCACACATATCACACACATTTCACACATAAGATTGAGTTGGTGCACATAACTTTCTCTCGGAAATATTTTGATAATTCTGCCATGAGTGGTTTTCTTCACAATATGTATAAAGATCAAAAGTAGAATTACCAACACCAACTCTTATAATTCCAAGATGCCATATTTTTAAAATCAACAAGTAAAACAAAAACTAAAAAAAATCAATTACAAAAAATAAAATAAAAGTTCAAACCTGAAACCTAGCAATATGTACACCTACAACTACACCGTTAGTTCCCCGACAACGGCGCCAAAATTTGATCACGCCCAACTCTAGTCCTAAAAAGGATAAGCGATCACTGCAAATATAATCCGGTCTAAAAGTTCGGAGTCGAATCCCACAGAGAACTAAGATTTTGCTATAAATGTTCAATATCACCAATAAGCCAAGCTCGAACAATTCCTAAGTTATAAATATTAAGATTCTTATATATCTAACTAATTAACTAATAAATTAAAATAGTAAATTAGCAACTAAAGATACTAAAGGTTGGAGACAAGATTATGTAGGCCTAGAGTTATGATTTTCCCAATTGTTGGAATCCATCCCGCTACGTCTTCTACAATTTCGCCTAAGTATTTTCTATTGATCATGAACACTCGACTTATCGTAATTCTCTCTCGAGCAACTACAATAATGTACTAGTCATATATCTCGAACTAAGCTCGCTCGCACTTTTCACCGCTCACTAGGATTACGTCAAAGATTCAATATCTCTAATCCCGCTTTTAACCCCGCCGTATTGATTTATCATATACCTTAGGAGTGACATTGTTCAACAACCACCTAAATATGTATCCTTTTTCAAGCAACGCATAATAAATAGGCATAGTCAATCGATGGCCATTCAATCAACTGAAATAAACACGTAGTTGAACAAGTAAATAAATTCAAAGGTTAAGTTATATTAAAACATAACAAGAATTCATCCTCCAAGAGGTTCTATCAAAACTCTAGATAATAAATTAGATATTCATAAAAGTATGTGAAAACACAATACTCAAATTCATAACCAACAATAAAAATAGGAAGAAGAAGGGGAAAAGCTCGTGGTTGAATCTTCCTCTTTGCTCCTAGCATGTTCTTACCTCCAAGGGTGTTGTCTTACCCTAAAGTAGTGTCTCTCCTTCAAAAGGACGTTTTATGATGTATTTATATCAATTAGGGTTGATGTAGGGCGTCCTTGATCTCTCATAATTCAAAAAGAACACGCTGAGTCGCGTGCTAGAGTTGGTGCAACACGCGACTTCTAGCACGCTCCCGGTTATTTCTTTTTATCTTCTTTGTCATTTCGCGTGCCAAGTCCAGTGCCAACCTCCATACTTCACTGTTTTTTGTTCATCTCCTAGGCCATTTCGCGCCAACCTTCATGCAATGCACCAATTGTGGCACGCTCCCAGGTCTTGCATTATTGCTCTTTTTGCATCAAATCATTCAATTCTCGCCTACTTCCATCCAAATTCATTCCTAAACACAATATACATGTAATGAGCATATTATATGTTTATAAACCTAAAATCTCCCGCAACTCACATTAAAAATAATAGGCAAACATACTCAAAAACATGCATTTTTATATCATTTATCAATGGCCAAAGAAAGTCGGAGAAAGTTTTGCACCAAGAAAGAGAAGCTTACAAATTAGTCTCACGTAATCATTGTTTGACTTTAAAAGGAATTTCTACTCATCCAAATCCTACTGTCATGACAGCTAAGAGTGCAATTTTTTTTTTTAAAAAAAAAACATTAAATTGCTTAAATGTTATTCACACTTTCCAAGTTCTAAGTGACGTGGGTAGCATTGTACGAAAGCAATGGCAGGTTATTATATAATCCATACCCTTTAACTTAAGTCCCATATTACACGATTCGATCTTGTTCCCATCAAAGTTAATAGACTTGTCATGGTACAAAGGCATGGTTCTTCAAGCTTGATCATTATCGAGCCAAGCTAGAAGGCCAAAAAGCCGAAAAAAGAAAACATGTTTTCCAGTACTTCAACCCTGGTCTTCAAATTATGTATCAGACAAGTCATGAAGTAAAGGTATTTGTAGGCATGCAAAATTTATTGAATTTAAATTCAATAAAGTAATTTGGACTATATTAGTCCAAATAAATATTATGGGCTAATATGAGTGAATCAATTATATAATACCAATATATATGGATTAAATAAATAAATGTTAATCCATTGGGCTAGCCCATTTAATTGGGCTACAAGTGATGAGGCCACTTCACTGAGCCCAAGATGTCATCTTCCTAGAGGCCCAATTTGGTGCCATGTGTCAAATGACATGGCACGCCAAGTCAAATGGAAGAACCGATAGAATCATGCCACATGTCAAAATGACAAGGCATACCAAGGGAAATTAAAAGGTCAATAAAACCGCGCCACGTGTGCCAATGACATGTTCTGGCCAATCAAATGCGGCCTTATCACACTTCAATTTGATTGGTCGGAAAGAGTTTGTTCTTATCATAACTCTTTCCTCCCACAATTATAAATAGGGGTCTTCATAACCCAGAAAAGACACCATAAGTTATAACAAGAAGCAAGAGAGAGCTCGTGGATCAAATGCTGCAGATTCCTTTAAAAGCTACAAGCATTTCTAAGGATTAAAAGATCAAGATGAAGATTCAAGAACAAGCTGCAAGCGCTTGGATTAAAAATACGTCAAGATTAAAATCAAGATCAGACCTCAAGCACTTCGATTAAAATAAAATAAAATTCAAGATTAAGCTAGAAGGCTCTTTTATTTACTGTTGAAAAGTAGAATCAGAGGATTCATAGAGATGTAACACTCAAATATTTGAAATAAAATACTATTATTGCAATATTTTTCGGTCTTGATTTTATTTTCTCGACTCAAATTTATTATCTACATTAACATGTTTATAGTTTTGAATATGCATTAAGTAATACAACAATTAATATAACAATTTAATCACGACGATGATTTATCTTCCGTTTCATCGCTATATGATTTTCTAGTTGCACAATTTTTTAGCGAGATGATGGTGAATGCTCGTAGTATGTTTTAGGATCCATCACATTATAAATTATTTTTATTTGTTCTTTTATTAATACATTTAATTTGATTTTTATTCATCTAGCATTTTGAATTTATATAACATTCTAATAGATGGATAATAATCAAACATTTAATACAATGTATTTGATAGTGACATCTCGAAGAATATCGCACTTTAAAAAAATGCAAAAATACCTTACACTTTGTTTGGATCATTTACCCATTATTTCATAATGTATTTATGTTGTATTGTATTGTATTATATTGTACTATTTTGTGGATATAACGTTTGGATATATTGTATTATTTGATGTTATTAAATAATATTTTTATTATTTGATTAGACTATATAATATTGTACTGTAAGTGATATGTTTACTAAAATATCCTCAATTACTATAACGCACGGCTTAATAAGAAAACTTACTTCATGCAAATAATCTCCAAAATAATTAGTTGCAGCACAAAAAGGAGAATTAAGAAGATATGGTCATGGACAAAAAGATATTGCTATACTTTCGAAACAAAGGAAGAAACCTAAGCAATGTCAGTATAAACGTAAATTAATTATCATTTTGACAGACCTTGCAAGAAGTCGTGCCTTTAACTGGTGGCTTATAATAGGGAGGACTTTGTTATGATTTCGAAATTTCAGATGCTTTGGGTTGATGTCAGTTGTGCTTTGATGCATTAGCAGTTTAGCATGTGTATTGTTGCTGTGTTGAACAAAAACACTATTTTTCTTCAATTACTTTCGTGCTCAAAAAAATTGTAGTAGCTTTTCTGAATTTGTGAGTCCTAGTTTTGATGTTTTTATTTCATACCTCATGTTAAATCACCTAATAATTACACCCATTAGCAGAAAAATTCAGAGAATGTAGATTGAGATAAGTTACAGGGGAAAAAAGAGAGTGCAAACGGACCAAAAGTTGGACGAGATGAAAGAATGAAGACAACATATGACATTTTGGTGGAGTTAAATAAAAAAAATTAGGTAAAAGAATAAAATCATGGAATAATAGATAAGGGCATAATTAAAAAGAAATATAGGTAACATTCACACCACATCAAATTAATATTTCTATAAAGTGGGATTTTTTATAGTTACTGATGTTCTAAACGTCAATACCATACAAGAGGGGAGGTGATTTGTGTGGTACTCAATTTTTCGCTTAAACTGCTTCTGGAAGGACCTGATTCTTCTAGGTGTACTTATTACTACTGTTTGCGGAATTAAAAGTACATAAAATAAAGAACACAGAGATTTTACGTGGAAAACACCTGGCTCAAAAGGTGAAAAAAAACACGACCTACTACTCAGTAGGATTTTCCCAAACTTCCACTAAAATCACTGAGCCAAAACTGCATTTACAAAACTCTTTGTAAACCTAAGGATTAACTCTAATCCCGTTGTGGCAACCAGCCTCTAACTGCAGCGACAACTTCAAGTTAACTCTAACTTGAATACTCAATATACCTATTACAATTGCTTCTAGATAAAGCTGAAAGGTACAATATGAAACACCTACTACAATTGAACTAGAAATAAAGAAAGACACATAAAACTCTTTATGGAGCTGGTTCTTCAATCTGGTTCATGTAGCTTCTGGTTTGCACACTTGAATCACACACGAATTGCTTGCAAAAAGCCTTGCTATTTTGCTCTCAATTCACGTTTAACTTCTGCGTTTTTGTGCAACACTTTAATGTGAGAACATCCTGCAATTTATAGAGTTAGTAGATGAAGAAATAACTAGAGTTCTAATGCAACTCTTCCTTGGTGGAAGAGTTCTAGTTGATTTCAACTTCTAACTCCTTCCCTATCTTGGATAGTGTTCTCTTTGATTAAGGACTCCTTCTCCTTATCAATTATGCAACCTTTTCGATCAGGAGATATTAAATACACCAAGTTAAGCTTATCTCCTTCACGTGCATCCCACATGCTTAAATCTGCCCGTTTTTGTGAACCTGAGGGATGGACCACTGGATGGACCTGGTTCATGTCTGAGTTCCTTTGTCAGTCTTCAAAACTAACCTTTACTTGGGCCAACAATTACGTAACAATAGATCTAACGGTACGATAAAATAAATTTTAAATAACAATCAAAACAAATATGATAAAAATACAATATGATATAATGTGTAACAATCATCCAAACAAGCTGTTAGATGCTTGTTATGGAATACCATACTTTTTAGCCGAGTTATAGTTAGTAACAATTAATTGGTTTTAAAATGAAGACGGAAGAGAGAAGGTGGTCGAGAGAACTAAAGTCATTAAAACGTATATATTCCAATATGGGCAAATAAAAATATATAAACTACCCCTCCATTTACTTTTACTTGTTCACTATATTAAAGAATATATTTTCATTTTTACTTGTTAATTTTAACAAATTAAGAGAAAATAAAAAGAAAAATCTGTTTTACCTTTATCATTAATTATTAATTCCCCAAATTACTTCTCATGACTTTCTAAAATGCTATCATTATTATGGGTATCATAGTAAAATATAACTTCATTCATCATTTCTTAAGGCACGTACCAAATTCATTACGAATAGATAAAAGTATACAGAGGGAGTACAACAACTAAATATGTGATCCATATTAAGTATTCCCTCCGTTGCAATTTATGTGAACCTGTTTGACTGGGCACGGAGTTTAAGAAAATATGAAGACTTTTGGAATTTGTGGTCCTAAACAAGTCAAAAAGGAGCCCAGAGTATTTGTGTGGTTACAAAAGCTTCTCATTAAGGGTAGAATTGTAAGTTTAAGCTAAATTGTTAACAAACTTAGAAAGGGGTCATTCTTTTTGGTACGGACCAAAAGGAAATAGGTTCACATAAACTGAAACAGAGGGAGTACTAATTACGTTTTAGAATGTTGTTCCCAATATTCAACTATTGCAATCTATAAGATTTACTTATATTCTCTCAAATCATGTTTTTCTTTTTTTTGATTTTTCTACATAGGAAAAAATTCCATTTTAGAAATACATCACGCTTATATTAGTAGAAACACCATCACATCAACTCGGTTAGCCGTTTGAATTTTTTTTATAAACTTTCCCATTGGATGGGGTGTTGTATTAATCAAAAGATAGTTTTCAATGTTACAACACGAGGGTAAAGGTTAACCTTCAAAAAATAGCAAGGTGATGATAAATACAGTTCACCAGCCATTACTTAAAGCAAAAAACATCCTTGCTTACAAAAAAGTTAGCTTTGTCATACTTGGTTCTTATACTAGGAACTTGACTTTTATCCAAAAGAAATAGTCCCTTCGCTGCCTTAGGTAGTGTTAGTAGACTGTATTTGTAAAATAATTCTGAAAATATAAATGAATATAAACAGAAATGAACATAAACAGAAATGACATAAAACCAATTCGAGCCCACTGAATTCACAGTGTTTCCTTAAGGAATTTAATCCCCTCCTAGTACCCAAGGTTATGGATTATTTCCTCCCAGGATAGAACGAATTACACACTGGTGTAGTGGTACTTCAAACCCTAGTGTTTCAGCGAACACAAAGTTCGGTAGCAAATCACACTTACTTTTTACTTTGTTTGATGCTAAAAGTATGCAGAAGAAGGAGAGAAAACTCAGAAAATCGTAGTGAAATTCTTAGCAGAATAGTGTTGTATTTATAGCCAAAGTTGGGCTGAAATCTGAAGAGGTGCAACTCTTCAGAATGGCTGTTTATGCAAAACGCCCACAGCATAAATGGCCATTTACTCAATAATAAAGAGGGAAAATTGAAGAGGGTAGTTACTTTTCTGTTACCAAAATAGAAAAAACGGATTGGATTTAATGTTAATATTTAATATTTAATATTAATATTCTGTTATTAAAACAAATATTTAATAACATTTCTGTTAATATTTTACTATTAACAAATAAATTTGGTCCAAAAAGTTAATCAATCAATCAATCGATCATTTGACCGAATCCGAATCCGAATCCGAATCCGAAGCCGGTAGCCGAAGCCGAAGCCGAGCCGAGCGAGCGACGACGACGACGGCGCGAGGCTTGCCTTCTTCTCAACTCTTTAAGAGCTAGAAAGAAGAGCAATTGCTTATATACCCATAAAAAACCTCTTCCTCTTCCAATATGGGACAATGCCCATTTGCCAGGAGGGGGGGGGGGAACTTAAAATTTCACTCAAAAATTTCATTTCCCTCCATTTCTCATTCACCCTCTTTTAAGTATTTAATATATATTAATTAAATACATCCAAAACCCAACAATCCCCCACATTGAATAGGGAATGGCTATATCACAGAAGTATGCATGAAAAACTGTGTGATTCGCAAGTAAGGATTAATTGCATCTGGATAAGTAGTTTCCCTTTGAACTTTCGTAGTGAACTTATGTCGGATATACTTCGATCAATCGGTAGATTTGATATCTTTGAACCGTCGAACTTTAGTGTATACCTAGACAACCATAAGTCACACAACCAACCAATAACCGTCTTTGGTTCTCATTTGTTGTGTTCGTTTCAGCCATGAACACCGCCTGGTTTCATAAGTGCGTAGAGAACTGGCCTTACAATGTTCTTCCTTGAAGCGGCTAACACTTCACACTTACATAGGTGATTCCTAAACGTGTCATCCGTAGATACACTATTTGATATACCCCGTATCAAATTTAGAAATTATTAAAAAGCCTTAATGCTTTATCCTTGGTATTGAACATTGTCTCATCACGAGAATGGACCAAAAGTTTAGTTGACAATGTTGAACCATCATAAATGACTTTGTTTGATCTCCTTGAACCTAGATCTTGGGATCTCCAGTCTCTAGGTGGAGTTACCGCCACTATGATTGTTCTCGGCCACAGTCCTATTACCCTTGATGACTTCTCAACTACCTCTCTAATTAGGCCTTTTGTAAGTGGATCCGACACATTATCACTTGACTTTACATAGTCAATCGTGATAATTCCTCTAGAGAGTAATTGTCTAACGGTTTTATGTCTTCGTCGTATATGGCGAGACTTACCGTTATACATAACGCTCCCAGCCCTTCCAATTGTCACTTGACTATCACAATGTATGCATATTGGTGCCAACGGTTTGGGACAAAATGGAATATCTTCCAAGAAATTCGGAGCCATTTCAGCTTCTTCACCGGTTTTATCCAAGGCTATGAACTCAGCCTCCATTGTAGAGCGGGCAATACAAGTTTGTTTTGATGACTTCCAAGATACCGCTCCTCCACCAATAGTGAATACATATCCACTGTGGACTTGGAATCAGTTGATCCGGTGATCCAATTTGCATCATAGTATCCCTCAATGACGCAGGATATTTATTGTAGTGCAAAGCAAAGTCCTGGGTATGTACTAAATACCCCAAACTCGTTTCATGGCATCCAATTGAGATTGGCCTGGATTGCTCGTATATCGACTCAATTTACTTATAGCACAAGCTATATCTGGTCGTGTACAATTCATGATGTACATTAAGCAACCCAACACACGAGCATAATCCAATTGTGATATGCTCTGGCCTTTGTTCTTTGCTAATGCAAGATTCACATCAATTGGAGTTCTTTGCAACTTTTAAAGCCCAAGTGCTTGAATTTTTCAAGTACTATCTTAATATAATGAGATTTGTGACAATGCTAGACCTTGAGAAGTCTTATGGATCTTAATTCCCAGAATTAAATCAGCAACTCCCAAGTCTTTCATATCAAACTTGCTAGTTAGCATACCTTAGTAGCATTTTATGTTGGCAATGTCATTACTCATTATGAGCATATCATCCACATATATAAGCAAACAATGACTATGTAATTTGGAACATTTTTAATGTACACACATTTATCACATTCATTTTTCTTAAATCCATTTTACAACATTGTTTAGGTCAAATTTAGCATGCCATTGTTTGGGTGCTTGTTTTATCCGCAAAGGGACTTAACAAGTCTACAGATCTTCTTTTCTTTACCTGGAACCACAAACCCTTCAGGTTGTTCCATGTAGATTTCGTCCTCTAACTCTCCATTTAAGGAGGCCATCTTAACATCCATTTGATGAATTTCAAGACCATAAACTATAAACTGCAGCTAACGCTACTAACGTTCGTATGGATGTAATTCTTGTAACTGGAGAGTATGTATCAAAATAGTCAAGACCTTCTCGTTGTCTATACCCTTTGACCACAAGTCTTGCCTTATACTTGTCAATAGTGCCATCATCTTTCATTTTCCTCTTAAAGATCCATTTAGAACCCAACGGTTTATTTCCAGGAGGAAGATCAACCAATTCCTATGTATGGTTGTTCAGTATGGATTCTATTTCACTATTGACCGCCTCTTTCCATAACAATGATTCCGAAGAAGACATAGCTTCTTTAAATGTTTGAGGCTCATTTTCCAATAAGAAAGTCACAAAATCTGGTCCAAATGAAGTAGACGTTCTTTGACGTTTACTACGTCTTGGATCCTCTTGGTTAAGTGTACTTTCTTTTGTTTCTTCCCGAGGTCGTTTAGATCCTTCACCAATCGACTCACATTCCTTTTTATACGGATATATATTTTCAAAGAACTCAGCATTATCTGATTCTATAACCGTATTATTATGAATGTCGGGATTTTCTGATTTATGAACCAGAAATCGATATGCTTTACTATTAGTCGCATATCCTATGAAAACACAATCAACGGTTTTCGGTCCTATTTTTACCCTTTTGGGTTTAGGAACTTGCACTTTTGCCAAACACCCCCACACTTTAAAATAATTCAAGTTGGGCTTCCTTCCTTTCCATTTTTCATATGGAATGGATTGTGTTTTGCTATGGGGTACTCGATTTAGTATTCGGCTAGCCGTAAGAACGGCTTCCCCCCACAAGTTCTGTGGCAAACCAGAATTTATCAATAATGCGTTCATCATCTTCTTTAATGAACGATTCTTTCTTTCTGCAATCCCATTGGATTGGGGCGTGTAGGGGGCCGTTGTTTGATGAATAATTCCATATTCTAAACATATTTGTTCAAAAGGAGATTCATATTCACCACCCCTATCACTTCGTATCATTTTGATTTTCTTATTAAGTTGCGTTTCAACTTCATTTTGTATTGCTTGAATGCGTCTATTGCTTCATCTTTACTATTAAGTAAGTAAACATAGCAATATCGAGTACTATCGTCAATAAAAGTTATGAAATACTTTTTTCCACCGCGAGATGGTATTGACTTCATGTCACAAATATCTGTGTGAATTAAGTCTAAAGGATTTGAATTCCTTTCAACCGACTTATAAGGATGTTTAACATACTTAGATTCCACACATACTTGACATTTTGATTTGTCACATTCAAACTTGGGCAATACTTCCAAATTAATCATTTTCCGTAAGGTTTTATAATTGACATGACCCAAACGTATATGCCATAATTCATTTGACTCAAGTAAGTAAGACGAAGCTGAAATTTTATTATTATTTTCAACAACCATTACATTCAGCTTGAAAAGGCCCTCAGTGAGGTAACCTTTTCCTACAAACATTTCATTCTTACTTATTACAACCTTATCGGAAACAAAAACACATTTAAAACCATTCTTAACAAGAAGTCCAGTAGAGACTAAATTCTTCCTAATCTCGGGAACATGAAGGACGTTGTTCAAAGTCACCACTTTGCCGGAAGTCATTTTGAGAAATGTCTTCCCACATCCTTCAATCTTCGCCTTTGAAGCATTTTCCATTGAAATCGTCTCATCGGGTCCAACAGGAGCATAAGAAGTAAAAGCTTCTCTAACAGCACAAACATGGCGAGTGGCTCCAGAATCAATCCACCACTCTTTAGTATTGCCCACCAAGTTGCATTCGAAAAGCATGGCACATAAATCATCAACATCATCATGCTTTTCAACCATGTTTGCTTGACCCTTCTTCTTGTCTTTCTTCGGAGCACGACACTCCGTAGATATGTGTCCGGTTTTTCCAGAGTTGTAGCAGTTTCCACTGAACCGCTTCTTGCTTGGGTTGTATTTCGGTCCAGAAGCCTTCTTCCTCTTTTTATTCTCTTCAACAATATTTGCTCCCATTATTGTTGAGTTTCCACGGCCTCTCTTTTCAGCAGCTTTGTTGTCCTCTTCGATTCTCAACCGAACAATGAGATCTTCAAGGGACATCTCCTTGCGTTTGTGTTTCAAGTAGTTTTTGAAGTCCTTCCACAAAGGAGGCAACTTCTCAATCATTGCTGCTACTTGAAATGCTTCATTGATGACAAGACCTTCAATGAAATTTCTATTAGTAAAAATACTAAGATTATTACTTTCAACATCAATATTAATTTGATTTATACCTTCAGCAAGGAGATCGTGAATAATCACTTGCAATTCCTGGACTTGGGTAATAACAGACTTGCTATCTACCATTTTGTAGTCCAAAAACTTTGCAGCAACAAACTTTTTCAACCCGGCATCTTCGGTTTTGTATTTCTTTTCAAGCGCAGTCCACAGTTCCTTTGATGTTTCCACGCCACTGTAGACGTTATACAAAGCATCCTCCAGCCCGCTTAGAATATAATTCTTGCACAAAAAAGCTGAATGCTTCCAGGCCTCAATCACGAGAAAGCGTTCAGTTTCTGGAGTTTCATCGGACAGCACAGGAACATCTTCCTTGATGAACTTCTGGAGACTTAGAGTAGTCAAATAAAAGAACATCTTTTGCTGCCAGCGCTTGAAATCAATCCCGGAAAATTTTTCGGGTTTCTCCGCCGGTGCCAATCGATCATTTGACCAAATCCAAATCCGAACCCGAAGCCGAAGCCGAAGCCGAAGCCGTAGCCGTAGCCGAAGCCGAAGCCGAGCCGAGCGAGCGACGACGACGGCGGTGCAAGGCTTGCCTTCTTCTCAACTCTTTAAGAGCTAGAAGAAGAGCAATTGCTTATATACCCATAAAAAACCTCTTCCTCTTCCAATATGGGACAATGCCCATTTGCCAAGGGGGGAACTTAAAATTTCACTCAAAATTTTTATTTCCCTCCATTTCTCATTCACCCTCTTTTAAGTATTTAATATATATTAATTAAATACATCCAAAACCCAACAGGTAGCTGTTGCTGGAGAAGAAAAAAAAATCCATTTTGAGCTTTGTTCGCCAGTTTTGCTAAGCAATCCGTTAGTTGGTTTGCTTCTCTGTAACAATGATTGATGTGGATGTTTGCTGTGCTCCTCATTCGAGTTATCCTCTCAGTGATCTTAGCCATCCTGTAGTTCGTTTCTTTCTCCCCTTTTAACATATCAACGACTAATAAGGAGTCCATCTCTAAGGTGAAAGATGTGTCCATTTTGAATACACCAAGTAATTCCAAAGAAAGCAGCATAGGCCTCTGCAAGGTTGTGGTTGTTACAGCTATATGGAAAGGAGAAAGCCATTATAAGATCAGCATTATCCCTTCTAAGAGCTCCCCCACTCCAGCATTCCTATCCCTTGTGTTGAAACTTCCATCAGTATTTAATTTGAGAGAACCCAATTCTCGTTTTTGAATTCATGTTCGAGCTCCAACAAGAAGCAGCGCTTCATATTATATTGAGTTGCTAGGTTTCCTGACTGAAAAATCAAAGCAGATTGGTAAAACAAAATCCAAGGTAGAAACCTCAATCCATGGTTATAGAGATGCATATAGGAGAGAAGCATTTTTTTGTCCAGCTTTTCTCTATGTAGTTGTCATCTTGTTAAACCCACGTACTCTAATGAAGGCTAACACTGTGACTGAGCGGGAACAGATGCACATGCTACGCTAGAGGCAACCGTGATTCTTCTTATACTAGTAAATTCACACGCGCTTCGCGCGATGCTAAGAAGTTACACTTTTTATTTTAATTTATGTGAACTTATTTCCTTTTTAATCTATTTAAAAAGAATGATATAGCCGTTCAAGTTCCAAAAGTTTTTCTTAAAGTTTTTCAGCTCACTGAGGACATGACCCTTGATAGGAGGGTGTGCGAGGATTAAGGTACAAGGTTAGTGTGTAGTTTTTAGTTGTTCACCGATAGTCTTAGTAGCATGCATGTCGCTTCATATTCTTAGATTTTTATTACATTATGTGGTTTTGTTCGTCTCAGGTATTGTATTCCCCGTTGCTATTATTTGGTACTACTTATCCTTTATCTCTCCCTTTTTCTTTTATCTTCCTTCTTTCTTCCTTCCTTGCTTTCCTCTTCTTCTTCTTGTCCTTCCTGAGCCGAGGGTCTATTGGAAACAACCTCTCTACCTACATTAGCTAGGGGTAAGGTCTGCGTACAGACTATCCTCCCCAGACCCCACCTGTTGGGGATCATACTGGATTTGTAGTTGTTGTTGTTGTTGTTGTTGTTGTTGTAATATAGGTTCAAATAAATTAAAATGACGGGAGTAATAAATTTCTAAAAAGATCTGTAGGTTAATAACAAATATAGATATTATCCTCCGCAATATTAAAAGTATTAATAAATTTCTAAAAGGATAAGCAAGTTAATAACAAAGTTAGATATTATCTTTCGTTTGTGTGGAGGAAAACGCTTATAAATAACATAACTTTGATTTAATTCATTAATTTGGTTTATTTACAACAAATACTTCTATTATAACGTACGGTTTATCATTTATTACGATGAAGCTTATCTGGATTTTATATATTAAGTAATATTTAAAGCGGAAAAGGGCCAAATATATTCCTCTACTTTCAAATATTGTTTAAATCTAACCTCCGTCTCACTATTGGGTTATTTGAATCCCTACTGTTATACTATGAAACAAAAATACCCTTAATTTGGATGGAAGGACACGTGTCAGCTCTTTATTAAAAGACCCGCCCCCAATATAATTTCAATTAAAACCCGCCCCAAATTAGACTCATTACCCGACCCAAAATCACTTTACCTCATTTATTTTTTCTTCGTCTTCTTCTTCTTCTTCTTTTTCTGATAAGCCATCCAACCTTCATCAATCGAAGACCTCATCTTTCTCCCTCAATTTTATAAATCTCTAATTAGGTAATAAAATTAAGTGAAGCATAACTGAAAATATTACTAGTACATGAGAAGCAAGAAGAACAATATTCCTGTGAAATTTTTTTTCTCCCGCTGTTGTGGAAACTTTTTTTCCATCCTTGAAGCTTTTTTGTTTCTTGCTTTTTGGTGTTTTACTGCTAAGTTTTCAGAATTTTATCCTTTTCTAGATATATTAATTAGTTTTTGATATATGAAAATAAACAAATTAGATCCAAAAAACTTCTTCATCTGCAATGGGTTTCGGCTGTTACAAAATTCAATCGGGTCAAATGAAGTGGGTAAATGGGGAAGGGGCTATGAAAAGGGGTGAGTTTAATTGAGCCATGCTAAGAAACTTAAAAATATTGTTATTGTTATGGTTCTAAAAAGAAATTGAAGAAGATGAACTGGGTATAAAACTTTAATGGAGGACAACATCTGCAATGGGGTGTTCAAGAAAAAATTGAAGAACCCAATGATATTTTCCTCTGCGATAAAATATTTAGACTACAATTTGTTATTCCATAAACTATCTTCAAAAATTACAACCAAATTCCATTTCCACAGCAGAAAATTTAGAGACTTTGTTTTGAATACAAACAAAAAAGATAATCATGGAATTTGAGGTGAAGATTATACTAAAGTAGTGGGATAATCGGTAGAGAAAGATTCTGAAAATTTGAAATAGTTTTTGTTTGGTTATCTCAAAGTTGAGGAAAATGGATAATGTATAATGGGTAGTAAAAATTAGGGTCGGGTCGGGTCGGGTATAAAAATTTGGGCGGTCTCTTTAACTTTGAACTGCGACGTGTCATTCCGTCCAAATTAGGGGTATATTTGTTTTATAGTATAACGGTAGGGGCTCAAACAACCACATAGTTGGACGGAGGATACATTTAAACAATATATAAAAGTAGAGGGATATATTTGACCCTTCTCCGTAAAGTGAAATATTATTAAATAATTAATTAATAAGATAAGGTATATTTTAATAGAAATCCAATTTTTGAAAGTCCTTCTCAATTATCAATTTTAAATATTTTTAAAAGAAATAAAAAGGTTATTTCGCTGTAACTATTGTCAATATATTAATTTATTTTGAAAGAAAGAAAAATTAAAATGAAGAGTGTACGTTCCAATTTATCGGATGTCCCCGAAGGGACTATAATGAACAATATTTTCTTCTAGTTTACGTAATTTTATTTTCTAGAACTCCGTTAAGTTTAGTTTAGAAACTTTTGAATTGTTAAATTATCTTAATACTGGTAATCGTACTCGCGCGATGCGCGGGCAATATTAAAAATATTAATTAAATTAAATTGTGATCGGGCTTGTTTGAATATATTAGATAGTATTGCTTAAATAAATTTTAGTTGTCATCTTATTTGTCAATACAATATATAGTCATCGAATAACTTTTTTGTTCTTTATTCTTTATTATATTATCCAATGTTTAGTATTATTACATTGTTAATAAAAAAAATTATTAGCATATTACTTTATTTAATATTTTTTTCTGCTACTTTATTTTTATAATATAATAGAAGATATATATTTATACTTTTGAAATATTTTTTTTATTTTAGATTTTATCCTATTGTTCTCAATAATATTGTCTTAATTTTAAGGAAAGTATAATTTTTATTTTAAAAGAGAAAAAAAATAATTTTAAAAAAAATAAAGAAATTAAATAACCTAAACCATTCCTCACCCACGTCCGAGTAGTTAATTTTAGGTAAGTTAATTTCTTTGTGTCCATTTTTCTCATTTTATCATTTTTTATTAAATAATTTTTGAATCTTCTTTTTTTTTTTTGATTAACAGTTTTCTATTCATTCCATCAAAAAAGTATACATTACATTCAGTAGATGCTGACCATCTACTCATTCTGTGTTATGAACTCTAGTCTAAGGCTTTATCTTAAGCTAGGACTATAAAAAACAATCCCTTGTTGCTATGCTAATACTCTTTAATACAAAAAGAAACCATAACAGACTCTAACATACTAAGGGTAGCAATTTATCCTCTGCAAAGCTTCCTTCCAGTTTTGAATTGAGGCCCCCTTCATGTGTATGTGGATAACTATTTCTTTGCATATGTTGTTGGTGATCAGTCTTCCTCCTTGGAATCTCACCTTATTTCTTTCTCTCCATATAGCATTCACCAGCATCCCAAAGACACAGGTAGCTATTGCAGCTTGTCCATTTCTCCTTTTAGCAATGTTGCTTACCCATTGAACCTCACTCTTCCAGTCACATATAGGTCTATCATATCCCAACCATCTCAGCAGTCTATACCATAGTTCCTTTGTCAGCGAGCATTCAAAGAAAAGGTGATCAAAAGTCTCAACAGCTTGCTCGCAAAAGATACACTACTGTGGAGTTTGTATGCCAAATTTCAGTAGTCTCTCCATTGTTGCCAATCTGTTGTGTAATGCAAGCCATAGTATAAATTTGTATCTTGGATGCATATGTGCCTGCAGGATAATGCTCTTCCACTGGACTTTTTGGTGTTGAGGGAATTGAAGCCTGTACAATTTTTTAATGCTGAACAATTCACCCCTTTGTAGCTGGTTTAATCTGCTTTCCAGGCTCCCTTGAATTCCTTGAAGCTCATTTATCGTCCTTCTTGCCTCGAAAATTTTCCTAACTACCCAGGCTGCATTCCTAGGAGTAGGCATATCTTCAATTGTATGATTCTCTATGTAATAGATATGCATCCATTTTATCCATAGGCTATCTTTCTTCTTTGCCACTGCCCATAGATGCTTAGCAACAACAGCTTTGTTCCAGTATAGCATGTTCATTACATTGAGCCCCCCTGCACTTTGTGGCAGACATATTGTTTCCCAAGAAACCAAAGCTTTCCTTGACACTGTAGCTGAACCAGTCTACAAGAATGATCTGCAGATTACCTCAATCATCTTCATCACTTTCTTTGGTAATAAGAAGATTTGAGTCCAATAAGATTGCACACCAAATAATACTTATTTTATCAATTGAAGTCGCCCTGCATATGATAACAATCTTGATGTCCGGCAGTTTATTTTCTGAGTTACCTTCTCTACTAGTGGCCATCACTGAGCAATGGATAGTTTTTTGGAATCCAATGGTACCCCAAGGTACTTGAAGGGTAGGCTACCTTCAGGGAACCCCAACTCTTGCAAACTTTCCTCTTTGTGCCAATTTGAAACTCCAGCTATATAGACAGAACTCTTATCAGCATTTGCTTGAAGACCTGATACCATAGAGAATTTCTGGAAAGCCTGTTTTAATAGCCTAACAGACTGTATATCAGCCTTGCAAAACATTAGCAAGTCATCCGCAAAACATACATGTACCACACCCAATTTCTTGCACCTAGGATGGAATTTGAAGTCTTTCCTCTTCATCAATTGCATGAACTCCGTTTGCAAATACTCCATGGCCAGGACAAAGAGGTAGGGAGACATTGGGTCTCCTTGCCTTATGCCCCTCTTGCCCTTGAAGGGTGCTGTGAGACCACCATTTATGTTGAGGGAATATGTAACTGATGAAATGCATTCCATTACCTGTCTTGTGAACTTGTAAGGGAACCCCATATCAGCAAGCAGTATTTCTAAAAAATACCATTCTACTGTGTTGTAAGCTTTCCTCAAATCTACTTTAAGAACACATCTTGGGGAGATACCTTTCCTATTATAACCTTTGAACAATTCATGTGTGAACAGGATGTTGTCCGTAATGCTGCGACCTTCAATGAATGCTGCTGTGATCTCCCAATTAGACCTCCAATGACTGTTTTTAGTCTTGCTGTGAGGACCTTTGTGATGATTTTATACAGTGTTGTACAGCATGCTATGGGCCTATAGTCCTTCACTTGACTAGGATTTTGCACTTTAGGAATCAGGGTTACAGCTGTACTACTAACTCCTTTATGCAACCTCCCAGTCACAAAAGATTCCTTCACAGCCTCATATATGTCATCACCAACCACTTGCCAATGTCTTGTGAAAAATTCAACTGGGAACCCATCTACTCCTGGTGCCTTATCATGGGGCATATTTTTAATTGCCTGAAATATTTCATCTCTTGTAACTGCTTTGACTAGGTCCTCCTTCTGTTATTAAGACAAGGACCTTGGTGTATAACCTCAGAGTTTGGACATTGACATGTAGTGTTATTTTCTCCCAGTATCTTCCTGAAGAACTTTATAAACTCTTCCTCCACTAGTATAGGATCATACAACCTGTCTCCCAAGTCAGTGTAGATAGAGTTGATAGTGTTTATATTTGTCCTCATCTTCAACTGTGCATGGAAATACTTAGAATTTGAGTCTCCACAAGTTATCCAATGTGCTCTAGACTTCTGATGTAGAATCTGCTCCTCTATGTTGCTCCATTTCTCTACTTCCATCAAAGCCATTTTGTCTTGATCAATCAATCTTTGATCCATGTGTTTGAGCTTTAGTTCACTCTGAATGGCTTCAAGTTTCTGCCTGGCCTTATTGAGTTGAAGCCTATAGGATGCCATATAAGTATTCAAATCCTTCAGCTTAATTTTCAAAGCTTTGAGCTTATTCCATACCCTGTGCATATTGCCTCCGGTTATCTCTTGATTCTATACCCTTTCCACTATGCCTGCAAAGTCAGCATGATCTATCACAGAATTATACAATTTGAAGGGTTTAGGGTGCAGGTTCCTTTTTTGATCCACATCCTTGCATTGCATTAGAATAGGGGAGTGGTCTGACACATCAGGATTTAGAAAATCTGCTTCAATGTGACTATACTTCTGCATCCATTCCACATTCCCCAGTGCCCAGTCGATTCTGCTATATACTCTTTTCTCCAGTTGTTGTTTGTTGCACCAAGTGTAGTACCATCCCAAACTCTTCACCTGTGTGAGCTGCAGGGTAATTATTGCATCCTGGAATCCCTTTATCTCACTGTGTGTGACTGGAGCCCCTATCCTATCGTCAGTGTGGAGTACATTATTAAAGTCTCCACTGAGTAGCCAACTCTCCTGTATAGTTGCTCCTAAATTCACAAGTTTATCCCATAGCTGCTGCCTTTTGTTTACCTCATTACTTGCATACACCACTGTTATCAGAGTCTTGAATGTAGAGCTTCTTTCTTGGACTTCACAATGTACAAACTGTTCATCAAGCACCAGTATCTGCACCTCAACATTTGGTTTCCACATTAGCCAAATCCTCCCATTTGGATGTTCATTATTGTTCCAGCAAAATCTCCAATCACTGCATACTTTGTTTATTATCCTGTTAGCCTTCAATTTCTTTACTCTTGTTTCTAAACAGACTATAAAGTCAACTTTATGTTTCCTCAAAAAGATTTTTAACTCTTTCTGCTTATGGGCCTTATTCAGGCCCCTTATATTCCAGGTGCAAAAGATCATTTTGGGGTGAAGCTGGATGGGTCAGCGTCCCCTGGATCATCTACTATCTGCAACAAAGAGAACCTGTTTGTGGAGTTCATCATAACTACTGCACTTTGTTGTACACTTTTCCCTTTCATTTCCCCATTATCCACAGGTTTGTCATCTCCTTTGTCATTTGTTTGTTGAATGTCCCTTGCATTCCTAGCATGTTGAATCACATCATCCTTCCTCTTATCTTTTGGCATCCATTTCAATGTCCCTCTGTGTATTTGTTTCTTTTTCACATCTTCCTTTAGTTGAACCTTTACTGCCTTTGTCTTTTCCTGCACTTCCTTGAGCCAACATTCATCTGAGTTATGCCCAAATCTAATGCAATCACAACAATACTTTGGCTTCCATTCATAGTCAATTTGCTGAATTATGACTCCCCTCTTAGTTTGCATCTCAAAGCTATCTGGTAATGGTTGGGATAAGTCAGTTTCCACCAAAACTCTTACATAGGATACCTTTTCCATTTCAGCAGTGATCTTATCAGTGTACAAAGGCTTCCCAACCACACTAGCTAGTTTGCTAAGTGCTTCAGTAGACCAGAATCCCAATGGTAGCCCTGGGAATGTGATCCACAAAGGAATCACACTCACATTTCCTGGATCAAATTTGAAATCCATTCTCCATTGTTGCAGCACAAATGGCTTGTTGTGAAATGTATACGGACCAGCTTGTAGAACTAGGTCCCTATCTTCAGTATTTTCAAACCTGAAAATATAGTAACCTTCCTCATGATATAGAATTTGAGGCTTCTCAACAAAATTCTATACGTTTGTGACATAGTTATCCATTGCTTTCTCATAAGGATCTTCACCAAGCACAAATCCAATCAGAGTTGTACTCCAGTAGGCTTCCTGTTCCTTAGTATCCTCATCTTCAATTTGCACGACAAAGGTACCATCCCTCATAGCAGGCGGTACATAACATAGTGTCTTCCCCTTTTGAGAGCTTCGATTCTTCTGCATGGCTGCCCTTTTCCTCTCAACTTCCATTGGACCTGTCATATCTTGCCGGATCTGCCCTGAGTTTGCTTGTGCTGAAAATTGCAATCGCCGATGGACTTGCGATGCTTCCATGGTTTCCTTCATCAGAGTTTGCTCTTCATTTTCTTCAATTTCCTCCCTAATTGGCTGAAATTTTTGTGACAAAAAGCTACCAAAAGTTACCGGGAGCAATCTCTGTTGAATACCTGTGTCTGGCGTCACTGTCGTTCCGTCAATTTCTCCGTCCTTAGCTGGTTTGTGAAAAACTGTAGGTGCACTACCCATTCCTGTTAACCAGCAAGTAGGTTGGTTGAGTGCAGGTGTTTCCTCCTTACTGTCATCTTCCTTAGCTTCCGTTGACAATGGAAGCTTCTTCCTGTGTCTAGCCATGGCTGAAGCGCAGGTTAGCTAACCTTGCTTAACTTGCGCTTGCAGAGCGGTTACGTGAATCCCCACTCTAATTTTTGAATCTTCAATTAGTTGAAAGTTTGTCCTAAAATTTGACACGTATTAAATTTTCGCTGTTACACTTGACATCATCATATTAATTTGCTTCTCCTGTTCAATTTCTTTGTGACCATTTTCTTAATCATTTTTTCCTTTTTTTAAATAGAATTTTTGTATCTCCAATTAGTTGGTAGTTTGTCCTAAGATTTAACAGTACTTGTTAAATTTTTTTATTACACTTGGCATTATCATATTGATTTGCTTTTCCTATTCTATATAGATAGATAGATAGATTTTCTTTGTCGGTTTTTTCTCTTTCACCTCTTTCCTTTTTCTTTTTCCTTTCATCCTCTCTATCTATCGTTTCTCTTTCTCTGTCCTTATTTCTTCACACATCGTGTGTCTATGAAATTCAACCAATATTAAATTATTTATGGGAGGATATAGAAGGGAAAAAATAACTGATTAGTCACTTAGAAAAGTCTCCAGATGAAGGGAAAAAGGCAAAAAATTAAATTATTTATGGGAGGATATAGAAATGGAAAAACAATTGATTAATCACTTAGAAGGAGCAGAAAAAGTCTTAAGTTGAAGGGAAAAAAGCAAAAAATTAAGAAAAAGACATATGAATGTTGGACTATGCGGGTTGCTATATCATAATATCAGAACTCTTTGGCCTCAATTCTCAATATTTAAAAATAGCGGAAACATCTGAATATAATTAGAAAAAGCATAATGTGACAATTATCTTAAATTCAAATAATGTAGACAGGGGTTTCAATTAGTAGTTAGTTACATATATATTTTGTAACTTCCAACTTTTTTATATAGGACAAAAAAGCAAAATAGAAAAAAGAAAAAGAGGAGGAAACAAATAAAAAATAAAAAAAAGGGAGAAGAAGAACATTCTCCTTTAGTATCCTCAGTTATGCGGGAAATTTCCACTTTGCACTTGGTAACAAAATAACAAAACATCATCACCATTCTTCTAATATAAGTGAGAACAGATTGAAACCCCTAGTACAAAAGCTTTGTGACTCACAGAATACTTTGTTTGTGGTATTCTTTCCTATTAATAGGAATCCTTAACACGGTACCCATAATAAGTTTCAGGAAAAAATTCTTGACTAAAATTCACATAATTAGCCTCTCCTGAGAGAGGTAATTTCTATAATGAAGTTCAATCATCGACCTTTCTCACTACAAAATACTTAACTTACGTCGTTTACTCTCATGGATCGCACTTGCTCGATTATTCATATCGAAGAAATCTTTAATTGAGGAGTTCTCCAATATCTATGAGTGAAAAATAAAAGCTAAATATATTTAAGGGATGACATAGTTAGTGAACATAATAAGAATACCCCAACTAAGACTGACATATAGGATAAACGAAAAAGTTAAATGAAACATACCTGATCCGGAAAAATAGTTTTATGCATAATCACATAGACAAAAGAGCAGGCAAGGCCTTCATTTAGAAGACAATTAGTCAAAAAGAAAGGAGATTTAGAAGGAGAAAACGCAAATTGAATGGTATTTGCTGTTCACGTAACTTTCTTTTTTTCATTATAAAACGTGAATGTTTAGCATTCATTCTTTGTCCTTATGAAACGGTGGTATAGAAACGGCAATTGTTGGAACGTCACCGGTACTTATTAAAGCGTGGTATAGTAACAGTTATATGGGAAAATATAACTGTAATTAAATATTAAATTATGTTGTAATTGCATGAATATACTGATTTTTTTACCAGAAAAATGAGTTAAAATGCCAAAAAACTGAGAAAAAAGATAAATACTATTGCTAGCATATGAGAGGTGCCAAGTAATCTTTTCTAGTCCCTCCTTTATGTATATATATAGATATATAGATATTTGGTTAATATATATTTATTTGGATAAATAGTTCTTCATTCTCTCTCTATATGTGTGTGTCTCACTACTAGAAATCCGGTAAAAAGCGACCACAAAAAGCGACCAAAGTTGGTCGCTTATAGGCCTAAAAGCGACCAAAAAGCGGCCAAACATGCCTGGTCGCTATATTGCTGGTCCCTTCACTTTAGGGCCAAAGTTGGTCGCTAATTAGCGACCAACTTTGGTCTCTAAGGTAAAATGACCAAATATTCCGGGTATTGACTACAGCGACCATCTTTGGTCGCTTTATTATTTTAATAATATAAATTTGGCGACCAAAGTTGGTCTCTAAATGTAAAATATATTATTTATTTATTTATTTATTATTATTCATAAAACAGCGACCAACTTTGGTCTCTAATCCAAATATTATATTTTAAAATCTAGAAAATGGAGACCAAGGTTGGTCGCTATTTTATTAATTTTTTTAAATTTTTTTTAAAAATAAGCGACCAAAGTTGGTCGCTAATTTCAAGAATTTAATTTTTTTTTTAAATATAAGCGACCAAAGTTGGTCGCTATTTTTCCAGAAATTATTTTTTTTAATGGAATAGCGACCAAGGTTGGTCGCTTTTTTAGAAATCTGGATAAAAAGAGACCAACTTTGGTCGCTATTGCCTAGAAAATTATTATTTTTAAATGAAAAGCGACCAAAAAGAGATCAAAGTTGGTCGCTTTTCTGGGTATTATTTTGGTAGAAACTGCCTGTTTTGGCAGCTACACCACCTGCCAGCATACCAAATCCCTATTACAAGCAACAACAACAACAATACCAACAACAACGACAACAACATTAAAACCAACGAAGTATAAAGTTCAATAGAACTAACACATTAAGCTAACAAAACTAAGTTAACGCTTATTACAAGCTCATTCGAAAACTGGTTCTATTGTCTAGTTCAAAGTATATAAAGTACTCAAGGAGTGTTCTTTCAGCATCCTCGTCCGAAAGTTGGATTGCCTCGCCCGACTCATTAGGTGGCTGACTGCGTATGAATTCCTCCACATCAGCTGTGAAGCGAACCTATAAGAAAAATTATATTAAATTAGTATTTCAAAATTTATATAAAAGTAAATAAAAATACTTAATGAAAAGTAAAAAACTTACGTGTATAGTCGAGGATCGACCCTCGACCCACCTTTCTAAATCAGTCTCTTTCTTCTTCTTTACAATACGAGTTTCATTGAATATCTCATGATCTTGCTTCATTGGCATCATAAAGCTGTCTGGTGACTTTGGTGATTATCCTCGGGATAAACTTGGATACAGAGAATAACTTGGATACAGTAGCTGACAGGGTGTGTCTTTTGATCAATTGTTCTTCCCATTAGCGACAACGATGATAAGAAGGCAAGAACATGTGTTTCAAATAGTTATGGTGTAGGTAGGAGTTTAACATTTCCTAAGTAGATAAAAGAAGAGGTAATAGAGGAATTCTATACTTTATTTTCCAAGAGGAAAAGGAGTTTAATTGGGAGTGACAAGGTTGATGGTGATGGAATGTTTTCCGTTGGTCATGGCAGTTCCCATAAAACGGGGATCATAAGACTCTATGATGACAAAGATTATAGGAAGTTTTGTTCTCAACTTTCTTCCAAGTCTGATCCGTACAAGCTTAATGGGATGTTGGTGATATTTCTTCGGATTCAGACAATGATTTGACTGACAAAAGTATGGAAATGCTAATCAAAAGAATTAAAGCTAAAACGTTTTTCTTGGTAGAGAAGGATGCTGAAAAACATTTTACCTTTAATTCTTTTAATTAGCATTTCCGTGATAAATGAAGTGGATCTATTTAGTTTTATATATATATATATATATATATATATATATATATATATATATATATATATATATATATAGCTATATAGTATTACTAAATATCACTTATAACTTGTGCATAAATTTATAGCGTAAGATATATTATTAATATATATATATATATACTATAATATATAGGGACCTATACTTATATTAGTATATCTATACTAATATATAATATATGATATATAATATTGATATATAATATAATATTATTATATATAAACTATCTATATATTTATATCAAAATGGGCTATATTCCAATATAAGTATTACCTAATACACTTATACTTAACGTGCATAGTATAGCGTAAGTATATATTTTTATATATATATAAAATATATATTACGATATATATATATATACTATATTATATATATATATATTATGATAATAGCTTATTCGATAACAGGTGAGATTTGAGCTAATTAGCACTTCTATACTTAAGTTGCATAGTATAGTGTAATCAATATATACTTGATATATACATAAGCATATATGTAAGTAATTACCTAATACACCTTATACGCACATGGCATATTTGCGTGCGTAAGTAATATACTATGACTATATATATATTAGATATAGTATAAGCGTATATATATATACTATACATATTATATCATATATTAAAAGCTATATTCTTATAGTATTACCTAATACACTTATACCTTAGTACATAGTATATAGGTAAAAGTATATATAGATATATATACTTAGTGGGTGCATTAGTCTAGGGTTTATCTATATAGGTGTGTCATACAGTGTATCATATATAATTATTATGATAGCTATGAGTATTACTTCTTATAGTATATATATTAAGACTATATTCTGTATATAGTATCGTAAGTTAGCTAATACACTTATACTTAGGTGCAAAGATAGTATAGAGGTAAGTATACTATATTATATATACATACAGCTATATTGCGATTAAGTATGTAATACCTAAATACACTTATACTCAGTGCATATAATAGCGTAATGTATATATATATATATATAATATAATAGTATATATATATATATAATATAATTATAATAATATATTATAAAGATAATATATATATATATATATATATATAAAGCTATATTCTTATAGTATTGCCTAACACACTTATAACTTAGTGGCAGTAGTATAGGGTAATGATATATTATTATATGTATATAGTATAATATATATAATATATATATTATAATAGTAGTATATATATATATATATATACTGAATGCTATATAAGATATAGTATTTACTATACAACCTTATACCTGTACCCTGCATAGGTAACGGCGTAAGTACATATATATATATAATATAATAAGCTAGTGAGTCGAGTATATCATTAACCTAATACACTTGCATACTCAGTGCATAGTATGACATAAGTTATTACGTATATTTATAATGATAAGCTATAGTGTCGATATAGTATTCACCTAATACAGCTTATACTACTGCATAATTAGCGTTAGTTATATATATATATTATATTATATATATGATATATATATATATAGTAATATATATATATATATATATATCATATAGAAAGGCTATACGTATATATATATTACGTAATACACTTATACTTAGGTGCATAGTATATAGCGTAAGTATATATATATTATCTATATAGATATAGCTAATAATTTCAATATAGTATTACCTAACTACTTATACTTAGTGCATAGTAATCAGACGTAAGTATATATATATATATATATGATAGCATATTATATATAATATATATATATATATATATATATATATATATATAATATATATTATATTATATAGTAAAAGCTTATATTTCGATCAGTATTAGCTATACACTTATACTTGTGCATAGTAAGTCGTAAGTCTAATAGTATTATATATAATCATAAGCTATATTCATATAAGTCATTAACTAATACACTTATACTCAGTGCATATCATAGCGTAAGTATATATATATTATATATAATATATATATATAATATCTATATATTATATATAATATATATATATATATATATATATATAGCTATAATTCTTAATAGTATTACTAATACACTTTATACTTAGTGCATAGTATAGCGTAAGTATATATTATATAATATATATATATATATTATAAGCATATAAGATATAGGTATTACCTAATCATCTTATACTCGTAGCTGCAGTAGTATAGCGTAAGTACAGTGCATATTATTATATATCATAGCTATATTCGATACGGTATTACCTAATACACTTATACTAGTGCATTAATATAGCGTAAGTATATAATAAGTATAATATATATATGTAGATAATACTATAGTAATATTAAGAGACAACAGCACGCCCGCGTTCGTAGTAACTATTCATTCCCTTTATTACAAAAGTATTGAACGACTTACATTGTTATTTATTTACAATAGTAAATACAAAAAGTGATTTTTTGTATTTTGACCATATAGAGACCAACTTTGGTGCTAACGTGTAAATGAGAATAATTTAGCGACAACGTATGGTCACTAACTATACATGAATTTAATTAGCGACCAAATTTGGTCACTAAATTTTAGATCCGTCGATTTATTTATATTTTATATAATATTTAAATTATAATAAAAATTATTAAATGTTAGAACTGGGTCCCACTTGTGCGACAACGCTTGTCTCTATTTCATGAGCGCGACCACTTTGGTCGCTAAATTTTGAAATTATAATTTTATTATATTTTTAATTTTTTTTAAAAATAAATATATATTTATTAAAATATTATAACTGGCGTCCCATGTTAGGCGACCTAATGTTGGTCGCTATCAAGCTTATCCTCCAGTTAGCGCGACTAACTTTGGTCGCAAAAGTTTTAAATTATATAATTTTTTATTTATAAGTTTATAACAATAATAATAAAATATATTAAAAATTTTATGTGGGTCCCACTTTTTAGCGACCATATGGTCGCTAATCTCAGTATATCTTGGACCAAGCAAGTCTGACCAAGTCCCAGTCACAGTTTGACTAAATTTGCGGCCAAAATAGTGACCAACTTTGGTCCGCTAAAGTATTTCAAATATTTTTTTTATTATTCGGCAGTTGGCGACAAACTTTGTCGGCTTTTTCTGACAGACCAAATTTAGTCGCTTAATCTTATGGTCGCGTTTTTTACAGAATTCCGAAGTAGTGGTCTTGAATACTGATTTTCTCCCCTGATAAAATTTAAGAATAGAAAATAAGAAGTTAATCAAAATAGATAAGGAAATAAAAAAAGCAAAGCAATGACTGGAATCAGTTTTGTCAAAATGGTTCTATTTTAGTTTAAGTTTTTTCTCTTCTTTTCAATTTTCCTTGTTTATCAAGGTCCCTTTTTCTCCAGCCTCCT